>NC_045450.1:16665002-16883644 GCF_002776525.5 Piliocolobus tephrosceles
GTACCAGTACCATGCTGTTTTGGTTACTGTAGCCTTGTAGTATAGTTTGAAGTCAGGTAGCGTGACGCCTCCGGCTTTGTCCTTTTGACTTAGGATTGTCTTGGCAATGCGGGCTCTTTTTTGGTTCCATATGAACTTTAAAGCAGTTTTTCCCAATTCGGTGAAGAAACTCATTGGTAGCTTGATGGGGATGGCATTGAATCTATAAATAACCTTGGGCAGTATGGCCATTTTCACGATATTGATTCTTCCTATCCATGAGCATGGTATGTTCTTCCATTTGTTTGTGTCCTCTTTGATTTCACTGAGCAGTGGTTGGTATTTCTCCTTGAAGAGGTCCTTTACATCCCTTGTAAGTTGGATTCCCAAAACAATTTTGATCATCCGTTTAATTAACAACCGAACTTTTTCCTCTCCTGAAAGTTGTTTACAACCTAGAGGAACCACCATTGAATTGCTCAGGCCAATAGAAAACATTTCTTTTCTGATGCTTTTTGAGGTAAGAGGAGAGCGAATAATGAAGCCACTGGCAAAAAGAAAAGATTTGAGGATTTTAAAAAAAAAAAAGGAGTTTTAAAGGAGATTTTTATGTTGTGTGGTGTGTGATATAATACCTCTCCCTTCAGTACCAGAAGATTGCAGTACAATATCCATTTCTTATTATTACATCGGGGAATTTTTATCTGTGTGTCTTCAGTGGAGGGTAATCTGCTGAAGAGGTGAATCCTACTTTATGTTAGGTACAAGCTGAGAACAAAGGCTTCTTTGCCTGGTGCAAAGGCTTCCTTGCCTGGGGCTAAGAGGACTCATGATGGTGAGGATGCATCCTAACACCTACTAGGTGTTCAGTAAATGATAGTTCCATCCTCATCCTACTTTACTTTTGAATTCATCTTTACAAAAAAAAAATAAATCTCAGCAATTCAGACTCAGTGCCAAAAATCAGTAAGTCCCAAGTACTGGATGTTTACTAAAGGAAGAGAGTAATTCAAATGAGGCTTGTCCTGTAGAGATCCCTTAAGGATACACAAAAATGGCTCACAGTTAGCATACTCATTCTTATTATATAAATGGATTCTACTAAAGTGCTGCTTAAAAGCAATTTGGTTATAAGTAGTTTAATCATTCTCTTTGCAACCTTTTCCCCACTCTGTTCACATCATCTTTGAGAAAATTTTCCCAAGAGCAGGGGAAATTAGAGATCAGTCCTTGCCTGAATTATCACAAATTACAAATGAGTAATTGTCCTAGCACTCCCTGGGAGAGAGAACTCAACTTTGAGTTTGAAAACCTGGTTTCCAATTGGCATTTTTCCATTTGTAAGCTGTATGATCACGAATAGATCTGTTCTTCTTTCCATGTTTCAGCATCCTAAATAAATGGAAAAACACCCTGTGTTCATCAGCTGGAAGACTTAATAATATTAAGATGTCAATATACCAAAAGAAATCTATAGCTCTTCCTGGCATTGTCTCATAGCTGAACTGTGATTCAACTCCTGGGTGAAGGTGCTCTAAGAAGTTATTGTCCTCATTGTTACTACTACCCTAATTCTGGAATAAGCAAACACACACACACACACATGCAAGCACACATATACACATTTATCTTTATTTTTCCTTTTTTTTTTTTTTTTTTTTTTTTTTTGCTAGTGCTTTTGGTATCATGTCTAAGAATCCATTGCCAAATCCAAAATCATAAAGATTTACCTCTATTTTCTTCCAAGAGTTTTATGATTTTAGCTTTTGATTCTAGGTCATTGATTTATTTTGAGTTCATTCTTCGTATGGTGTGAGGTAGAGATCCAACTTTGTTTTTTGTGCATGCGGAAATTCAGTTGTTCCCTCACCAACTGAGACTATTTTTTCCTCCACTGAATGACTGAACAAACTTAGCACCCTTGCCAAAAATCAATTGGAGATATATATGCATCTATATAGGTACATATATATACAGATATATATATATATATCTGGACTCATTTTTATTCCACTTTTCTATATGTTTATTCTTATGTTAGTATCATGCTATTTTGATTACTACAGATTTGTAGTAAGTTTTGAAACAGGAAAGTGTGAGTTCTCCAACTTTTTTCTTCTTTCTTTAAGATTGTTTTAGTTATTCAGGGTCTCTTGTAATCCCATGTGGATTTGAGGACTAGCTTTTCCATTTCTCCAAAAAAAAAGAGGCTATTGGAATTTTAATAGGCATTGCATTCAATCTGTAGATTACTTTTGGTGTATTGACAGTTTAACAATATTGCATCTTCCAATCCAGGAACACAGGATGTTCTTCCATTTATTTAAGTCTTCTTTAATTTAATTCTGCAATGTTTTGAGTTTTTGGTGTACAAGTCCTTTACTTCCTTGGGTGAATTTATTACCAGGCATTTTATTCTTTTAGATGCTGTTGTAAATGAGATTGTTCCCTTAATTTCCTTTTTGGATTGTTCATTACAGGTGTGTAGAAACATGACTGGGTTTTGTATGTTTATCTTGTAACTTACAACTTTGCTGAATTGTTCATTAGCTCTAATGGCTTTTTTATAGATTATTTGGTATTTTCTATATATAGGATCATGCCATCTGTTTACAGAGATAGTTCTACTTCTTACTTTCCAATTTAGATGCCTTTTGTTTCTTTTTCTTGTTTAGTTACGCTGGATAGAATTTCCAGTGCAGTGTTGAATACCACTGGTGAGAGCAGGCATTCTTGTCTTGTTCCTGATCTTAGGGAGAAAGCTTTTAGTCTTTCACCTGTAGGTACAATGTCAGCTGTGGGTTTTTTTAAATAAATGTCCTTTATCATGTTGAGGAAGTTCCCTTCTATTCTATCTTTTCTGAGTATTTTTATCCCAAAAGGGTGTTATATTTTTTCAAATGCCTTTTTTGTATCAATTGAGATGATTATATATTTTTTCTTTATTTTATTAATGTGATATATCAGATTGATTTTCTTATGTTGAACCACCCTTGCATTCCTAGAATAAATCCCATTTAGTTATGACATATCATCCTTTTAATCTGCTGTTGGATTCAATTTCCTGGTATTTGTTGATTTAAAACAATATTTTTGGTAAAAGTCAAATCCTCCAAAAGTCCACTGCAATGATAATAATGGATATTAGCCTTCTCTTTCCTGCCTACATATAATTTGTCTTCATAGTACTATCACTAGACTTTCACTGTGATGATATATTTGCTGCACGGCGGGTAGCTTAGCTAAATAATGAGATACTGCATTCTTTAAATGTGTGTATGTGTGTGTGTGTGTGTGTGCGCACGTGCGCACATGCGCGCATGCGCATAGTTGAGGCAGTGACTACAGCCTCAACTATGAGGTGGAGTCAGAGCTTTGGAGTCTGAGCTTTGGAATCAGAAAGATCTGCATTCAGCTCCCACCCCTGTCATACACCATCTGTGGAAACCTGGACAATGTCTTAGCTTTCCTGAGCTCCAGTTTGATCATAGGAATAATTTAATCTCTAGCTCTCAGAGCTGTTAAGAAAAAAAGAGCAGATGAGACACTGTATGTAAAACACTTAGCACACTTCCTAGCATAAAGCAGTCTCGATAAAAAGAGCAAATCGCTGAGCTTATTGGTATTATTTAGATTTGGCAAATTACAAATACGTTTTGTTGATGCATTTTTTTTTCCAGGCAGTTAGTTTTGCTGGGAAGAAACTGCTTAGTTAATATGAGCCTGTGGTGGTGGCTGTGTGGTTACATCTATCCAGCCAGATGTACTGTGAAAACAATTTCATCAACTAACCAGATGTGTTCACAGTGAAGACTGACGGGTTTTTATCCAGATGCTGGTGCAGTTCCTCGGGGCTCAGTGATTTCCTTACTTTCAACTTTACCAGCCCAGAGAGGGTCTCCTCCTCCTGACCCAGCCTAGCTTCCCCTCCATGGTCTCCCTTCCTGACTAAAAGGAGTATGCAATTCTTCATTCAGTCACTAGATGGCGATTGACTGTTTCCAAGAAGGGAGCTTGACTGAGTGGCTGCCCTCAATCAGAGGCTGCTGGAATTTAAGGTCAGGAATTTCAACCACAGCCTAAAGTCGTACCCAGATTACAGACCAGTAGGAAGAGAAACTGCTCGTGCTGCTGCTTCGTTTATTTCTCAAGAAATGATGCTTTGGTGAGGGTAGAGTCACCAAATTTTACAGAATACTGATATAGAGTGATTTGCGCATCCATCCATGTGAAAGAAAAAGCTGTCTCCTAGTCCACGAATGATGCGGCAACCTTACAAACGAAAGCATGCTCAAACAGTCACCACGACAGAAGTTCACCATAGAGGGTGGGACTGCCTGCTGGTTAACAACACAGTCTCTGCAGTCAGACTGTCTCTACTGATATCCAGAAGTTTCCACGGGTGACCTACCAGCTGTGTGATCTTGGGCAAGGTACTTAACCTTTCTGTGCCTCAGTTCCCCTATCTATAAAATGTAAAAATAATAAAACCTAGCTGTGAGCTTTGGGGAAGAATAGATGAGACCAGGTACAAAACTCTGAGAATAGCACCTGGCACATGGTAAGTCTTCAATAAGTGATAGCTGTTATTCATTTAGCCAACATTTATAAGGGGTCAGAATAGTACCCCCTTCCAAGACTGGTTGTGAGAATGAAATCAGGTAACACGGGCCAAGCGCTTAGAATGGTGCTTGGGACAGAGAAAGAGCTCCATCAAGGTGTGCTATCAAAATATTAAGAAGAAAAAGATTACAGGCTGGGTGTGGTGGTGCACGCCTGTAATCCCAACATTTTGGGAGGCTGAGGCGGGCAGATCACTTGAGGTCAGGAGTTTGAGACCATCCTGGCCAACATGGTGAAACCCCATCTCTAGTAAAAATATAAAAATTAGCCGGGCATGGTGGTGCATACCTGTAATCCCAGCTACTCAGCAGTCTGAGGCAGGAGAAGGGCTTCAACCCAGGAGGTGGAGGTTGCAGTGAGTCAAGATTGCACCACTGCACTCCAGCCTGGGCAACAGAGGGAGACTCTGTCTCAAAAAATAAAAAAATTAGGAAGAAAAAGATTTCAGGCTGGGCGTGGTGGCTCACTCCTCTAATCCCAACACTCTGGGAGGCTGAGGTGGGAGGATCACTTTAGCCCAGGAGTTTGAGACCAGCCTGGTGAGACTCCTTCTCTATAAAGAAATCATAATCATACAAATATTAGTTGGGTGTGATGGCACATGCCTGTGGTCCCGGCTACTTGGGAGGCTGAGGCAAGAGGACCCCTTGAACCTGGGAGAGAGAGATTGCAGCAAGCTGTGATTGTACCACTGCATTCCAACTTGGGCAACAGACCCAGACCCTGTTTCAAGAAAAAAAAGTTTACAAAATACTGATGTAGAGTATGATTCCATATTTAAACTAATGTATGTGGAGAGATGGAGCAGTGGTATGTGATCTCCTTTTCCTCTTTCTCCTTCACCTCTGCGACTAATCTGAAGAAGCTTAAATACATACAGTAATGACAGATTTCACCCTGTAGCATTAGAGTGAGCATTTTGCCGGATGGGTGAGAAGGCTTCAAGGCCCCCCACAAAAAAAGAGTTTCCTGGTGGTGGGATGCCAGGCACCTTCACAGTCTGTGCTGGATCATGACCTTTACTAATGACCCAGGTCTCCTGGAGGAGGGGTCTTAACACTTACAGGGTCATGGTGCCTTCTGCAGCCTGAGGAAGTCCAAGGACCCCTTCTTAAAATGATGTTTTTAAACGCATGTGAAATAGACTACATCCGATTTTACAAAAGAAATCTGTCATCTAATATAAACTATCTGTGGTTACCATAGGTGCAAAGTCATTAATATTGCTACTGTCATTTTTGCTAATATTCGTCATTAACTGAAATGCTACATTTTAGGTGGAAATTAGTTAAAACTGATATGCACGTTTTCCCATCCAAGTCACACAAGCCTGAATTTTATGCACAAGTCTTCTGGGTCAGGGAGCCCCGGGTAAAGAACCTTGGTAGGACAAAAACACAATATTCATACCACCTTAGGCATGCTGGCTGAGCACTGGAGATTGTGTTGTTTATTTCAGGAACAACAGACATTCCATTATGCTTCTTAACATCTAAGTGAATTGATTCAGAACACATAGCTTATCACCTTTTTTTAATTATGAGATTGAGGACAACTACAACTGCACCTTATGTTGAGGGAAAAAAGTGCATCTAGCAGACATTGGATGGTATCAACAGCTGACTTTTTTTTCCTAATACAGCTATTCAACATAAAGCAAATTGGTTTAGATGATCGATGGGAAAGAATACTGTTTTAGGGCTTCATGGGAACAATTTCTCCTTCCCTTAAAAAGTTCTCGGTTCACAACTGGATTGATGTGCCTCTTCTAAACCAGTTTGAAAGTAGTGTCACATTGCTTTCATTTAAAAAATAAATAAAATAAAAACATTTCCTGAAAACTTTAGGTCCCATGTATGCATGTGCCTGTGTGTGTGTACACATATATGCATATATGCACATTTTATCCCAGAATTACAAGACTAAGATAAATCATTCCCTACTGGATAGAGAAAGCCTTTTTGAGAGTGTTTCCAGCAAGAAACAGCTAGAACAGGTAGAGGATACAACAGGCTAGAGAGAGAGAGAAGGCAAAATGATACCTTCTCCCTGGCTTCCCTGAAACAAATGTGTTTTCTTATTTATCTTCCTTTATGAGATCAATTATGGTAATTTTGTACTATCAGGGGAACTGCCCTTAGAACATTTATCCCAGTTTCAAGGATCAAAAAAATAAAAAGGATTATGGAATATTCCTCCTTTGATTTTTTCCCCACCTATTATTACCTGTTGCTTCTCAAAGCAGAGCCCCGAATACACTCATTTCCCAGCATACCTGCAGCACATGCCCAATGCAAACACTTTTCCTTAAAATAATCTCTATAATAACCCTTAGCTAACAATTTTATAAAGTAAGGGCATATCAGAACAGCCTGGTCTAAGGTTACGCTATGATCATTTCAACGCAAAACCAAGCCAAGAGTTTGATTCGGTCAAAACAGCCAATTCTAAGGAAAGAAAAAGGAAAAGAACTACCTATTAGGGTAGAGAATCCATGTCTCATCCCTTAAGCAGAAGCTGTTGGTGCCTTTCAATGTTATCTTCCAGGACAGTGTAAACAACACGGAAAGCTTCACTGAATTTAGATCAAGAAATTTTGTTTACAGGTATTTGCTTCATATGTGTCTACAGTTGTGTGTGTGTTTACATGTTTATTTCTTGCATTGTATGTGTTTGCTTTTGCATATCTGTGTGTTATGTTTGTGTATGTGTTAATGTGTTTATATGGTGGATATACCAGTTATGCATTGTGGGTTAAATGACATGCTAGAGACTACTTCTCCTGGACTCCAGGATTTTGCTTTGCGTGATGTTTAACAAATGCCATCAAAGAAAACTCAGTCATTCTCAGTTGACTCAAGGGCCCATGAGGTAGAGAAAGCCCTGGTGAGGGAAAGTTGAACCCCTGAATCTGTGGAGCTTCCTGACCACAAAGTTGAGCTTAAAGACAGAATTACAAAAACAAAAATGCTCTTTTACTCTTCTGCCAAGCAAGACTATCTAATGGGGTTGAGTGCAAATTGGAATGATTTAAGATAAAACTTAACACATGTTGGGTGAATGAATACAAAATGGAAAAGTATTGGAAACATAGCTATAAAGGCTGACTGCTGTCAGGCTGGGCAGGGCCTTGAGTGCCAGGTGGATGCAAATGGCCCTGGGGACACCATCTGTGACTTTGGTCAAGCTGTGACCTAACAGGAGGCAGGCATCCCATCCCCAGGGAGCTCCCAGCACTGGCTTCCTTGTAAATCAGTGTGGGCCTATCATAACAGGTACAGGGTGGGGTGGGGGGTCCTCATGGAAATGAAACCGAGTCAACTTTAGCCCCAGTTCTCCGTAGACTGCCCAACTTAGACTAGGCCACGCTTTCAGCTTTTCAAATTGCCAAATGTGCATTTATTACTTTATCAGTTCATTTAACACATGTTTGTGATGGGCCTACCATACGCCAGGCTCTGTCCTAGGCCTTGGGGATTGAGTACCGAATGGAATAGACCAAAGCCTGCCTTCGTGGAGCATTCATTCTGATTAGAGACAGATAAGGCACAAGTTAGACCAGTAACTTATATACTGCATTCAGTAGAAATAAATGTTTTGATGGGAAAAAAGTAAAGTAGACCAGGGAGTTAGGAGGCCATGGGCGGTTTAAAAATGTAACACTGCCAGGGAAGGTAATGTTCAAGGTGAGATCTGAGGATGTACATGTATCTGGAGGAGGAGAATTTCAAGCAGAGGAAACAGCAAGTTCAGAGACCCTGAGGTGGGAGATTGCTGTGTTCAAGGGATTATGAGGGGGCCAGAGGAGTTGGAATGGAGGGAACATTGGGTAGTTGAGGTCAGAAAGGTGATGAAGGGTTTGGGTTGGGTCATACAGGGTCATGGAGATCACATCCAAGGCGTTGGTTCTCTTTCTGAATGCTGCAAAGAGTGAGCTATGGGGGCTCAGAAACAAAGCCTACCTCCTTCAAACCAGCATCTGGACTTGCATGAACAAAATAAAGACAGAGTTGCTGGCATGTTTTAGGAGAGTTGCTTAGAGCCAATCGTGGGTGGCAATCACACTAACAAGCTGTAGCAGTGAGCTGGGCTCCCTATTTAATTTCCAGACGGCCTGGATTCAGGGCCTCTTGAAAGGCAGAAGCCAGTTGGTTACAATCTCTCATCACATTAGAGACTCTGAGGTCCACATTCAGTATCTGCAAGCCCTTTCTTTCCAGAGGATGGACTTAGCATCTGCTGTCAATTGAATCCACCAGGCACTGAGAACCCAGAGGGAATGACCAAAAATATCCAAAACTTTGTTTTGAGGGAAACAATGAGACGCAGGCTCCCCTTCATCCTACCCTTGTCTGGCTTCGTTTCAAACCCATATGGATTTAAAAGGAAATTGAAACCACATGCAACGGACGAGTAACTGACGTTGAATACCTAGAATGGATTTTGCACAATTTGTTGATAAATTTCAGTCCCTTAGATCGAATATCTCTTCTTCCTTCCATCCCTTTCCTTTTGATTCTCCTCCTTCTTCTCTCTTGTAAGTATTATTCTATGGGCAAAAAAATCAAAAGCGTTTTTTACTTTGTAGCTTTGTTTTGTTTTGGTTTGGTTTTTGAGTTTTTGGCTCACCTGGCACTTGACCTGCAACAAGGCTGGAGCCTCCCTCTTCTTACTGACACTGCTTGGATTATCCTGCAAATTCATCCCACTGTGGCTTCTCATTCCAGCCATCCTCTCCCTTGCCAGGATGCAGAAATTTCATGCCATCTTTCGCAATTACAGGCTCACATCTGCTGGAATCCCCACAAAAGAAGAGAATAAGTGGGACCACTGTGTCTCCCTCCAGGAGGAGTCATAATTTGGCACAGGGGATTTTTATCTTTATTCTGCAAATTGCCTTGAAAGAAATGGCAATTAAAGAAAGGCGGTTTGTTAATAAAACCGTACAGTATGGAACAGGCTGATTCCAGCCACAACTTGCTTGCCATGCTCAACTGCTATTTGAAGAAAAATGCTTCTTGCATCGGAAGTGTGTTTTGTCATGGTGTATAACAAACATCTAGAAACACTAAATTAATTCAGTTTGGCATTACTTGAGAGAAATCTGGTTTGAGATGATCCAAGAGCAGTTATGGATTTGGACTAACCAAACCTGGAGGGTAAGATTTGAGGAGAAATTAAGGTTGTCCTCACCAATAATATCTTCCTTATCGTCCTTATACCATGATAATTTTCTTTGCTCCTTGATCTCAGAGTACAAATAAATGTATATCTCATTTTTCTTTTCTTTCTTTCTTTCTTTCTTTCTTTCTTTCTTTCTTTCTTTCTTTCTTTCTTTCTTTCTTTTTTTTTTTTTTTTGAAACAATCTTGCTCTGTCACCCAGGCTGGAGTGCAGTGGCATGATCTCAGCCCACTGCAACCTCCACCTCCCAGGTTCAAGCAAGTCTCCTGCCTCAGCCTCCCATGTAGCTGGGATTACAGGTGCACCAATAGGCCAGGCTAATTCTTTTTGTATTTTTAGTAGAGACAGAGTTTCACCATGTTGGCCAGGCTGGTCTTGAACTCCTGACTTCATGATCCACCTGCTTCTACCTCCCAAAGTGCTGGGATTATAGGCGTGAACCACCACACCCGTACTCATTTTTGTTTTCAATTAAACATTTGGAAAGTCTTACCAGAGAGATGTTGATACTCCATTTAGCACCATCCTTAGTGGTCCTCACACTTAAAGGGCTTATGTAGTCTAAAGGGAACCAGGTATCTTCAACAACGAGCAGAGTACTAGAGTTCGAATGCTCTGTCACTGCTGTTGCTCTTGCAGTCACATGACATCGCTGTTGAAGACCGGTTCTGCACGGTTCCACCACACTCCCCTTTGTAAGCTAAATCCCAGCAGAAGTTGCACTTCCTTGGGGTCCAGTGTACCCAACAGTGTTTTGTGCTTAACCTTGCAAGATTATAACTCTAGTACTCCTGCAATCAGTCATTGTTCTCTGGAGCACGAGCATGGTCTTAGGGTATCTGTGCCTGCCAGAGCTTTCTACATCAGCCAAAGTATACCCAAAATATCTCCTCTCTGTGAAAGCATAGAATCTATTGCTGAGCTGAGTACTATAATTATACTAGGTCTAGAACACAGCTAGGACTCCCTTGTTCTTTCATCTTATTTCAGGGGTCTTGTTGCCCTTCCCTGCCTCTTTGCTTTGGTCAGAACCCCCGGTCAACCTGAACAGATCTTCTTAACTTTAACTCTCAGGGAGAAGAAATGGCAGAGATTTGCTTCCTGTTGAATATCAATCCCACAGACATACACTTAAGTCGCAGAAGCATCCTGGGCCCAATGGAAAAACTACATCTCCCAGCTCCCCTTGGCAATAGGAACAGCTAATGAGATGGGAGTGGAGGCCATTCTATGGGGTTTGGGAAATGTCTCTTAGCATCTTCTTTTTGATTCTATCTGGAGGCCAGACATATGCTGGCAACCTCTGCAGCTCACCACGAAGTGACCTTAAGGATAGAAAGCATGAGGTAAGTATATTGGAATGGAAAGATAAGAAGGGTTTGGGTCTCTGGTGGACAAGGAGCTACTATACTGTCTCTGGACTGCCTTTAATTCATGTTTTAGCCAGACTTCTCAAACTTCCATGTGCACATGAGTCACTCAAAGATCTTGTTAAAAATGCAGATTCTGTTTTATTAGGTCTGGGGTGGAGCCTGACATATAACTTTTTGACTCCTCAGAGTCTTAACTATTAATAGCCTACTGTTGACTAGAATTCTATGTCTGCATTTCTCATAGAATTCCAGATTAGGGTTACCAGATAAAATACAGATCAGCTAGTTAAATTTGAATTTCAAATAAACAGCAAATAATTTTTAGTACAAACATGTTCGAAGTATTGCATGAGACACACTTCTGCTTAAAAATTTCAGCGTAAGTATGACCCAGTTATTGCTTGGTGAGCCAGCAGGTGAGCTTCCTTTTAGGTGTGGCAAAAATGCATAGCAACAGGGCCTTAGAGTTCATTGGAGCTAGTGAATTTCCAGTGGTTGGAGTTTTATAGTATTGGAAATAAGGAAAAAAAAAAATGTTACTCAGTCTGAGTCAGGTTTTAAAAAACGAGTCAATGGAAAAGAAAGGAAAAGTTGCATGAGAGACTTGGGCTCCAAACAAGATGTACAGCAGGTGGCTGAGCAGTGGCTGGGGCATTAGGACAATTAGGACAGAGACTCTCTCTGCATCTCAGGGTTGGTTTTTATCCTGCCTTTGCTTCTGTCCACCTATATGGCCTATTCTACTCACTGTGAACCAGCTTCTTTTCCCACTCCACAGTTTCTGATCTTGTATATTTCCACATTGCCTGTGGTTTTGCCATTACACCAGCCCCAGTTCCAGTTCTCCTGCAGTCACTGGAGCAGTAAGGTGTCATCACTCAAGGCATGGACTCTGGATGCACATGCAGGTGCTCCATTGTTGGTACAGCCATGGAGAATTCATCCTCCTCTCTGTGCGTCAGCTTTCTTACCTGTAAAATGGGGAGACAAGGATATCCACCACGTAGGAGTGCTGTGACCTTGAAATAAGGTGATACATGCAATGGCCTTAGAACAGGGCCTGGCACAATGTAAGCACTAAATAAGTGCTAGCTGTTATCATAGCATGGCTTCTGACTTCAAGCTCCCACAGGCTCTGGGAGTCTTAGTTTAAAACCTCAGGAGGAGAAGGATCTGGTTGGTTCAGCTCTGTAAGGCTGCCAGGGCACAGGCCGTGAGGAGGATAATGATGTCTTTGAGAAGAAAAGGGAGACTTTGGTGTGGTGAGATCCCAAAGAACTTACAGCTGACCTTTAGACAATGCAGAGATTAGGGATGCAAACCCCATATACAGTTGAAAATTGACATATAACTTTTTGACTCCTCAAAGTCTTGGCTATTAGTAGCCTACTATTGACTAGAAGCCTTACCAATAACATAGTCAATTAATACATACTTTGTATGTTACATGTATTATATACTGTATGCTTGTAGTAAAGTAAGCTAGAAAAAAAGAATTTATTAAGAAAGTCATAAGTAAGAGAAAATATATTTAGTACTCATTAAATGGAAGTGGATCATCATAAAGTTCTTCAACCTTGTCACCTTCACGTTAAATCAAAGAGCAGGAGGAAGAAGAGGAGTTGGTCCTCTGTCTTGGGTGGCAGAAGTGGAAGAGGTGGAGGAGATGGAAGGGGAGGCAGAAGAGGCAGGCACACTTGGTGTAAATTTTATCGAAAAAATTCAGGTATAAATGGACGTGAACTTCAGCACCCTCCAAGCCTGTGTTGTTCCAGAGTCAACTGTATTTGGGAGCAGCACCCTAGAGAGATGCTCCTGAGCATTTTGAAGAACACACAGTCCATTTCCAGGTGAGAAGGGGTAAGATCATTCCAGGCAGAGGGAAGACTTCCAAGCAAATGTAATGAAAAGTGTCAAAGAGCTTGCTGTCTTCTTGGAGTTTCAAGATAGCCCAGAAGTATAGAGGTGCAACGAGAAGAGGATCAGAATGCGAAAAGGATGGGAAGTCAATGGGCGAGACGAAGAAAGCCTTCTATTGCCAAGCTCAGGGGCTTTAACTTCAACCTGTGGGCTAGTGATCCCAGGCTGGAGCCAGGAACCCCACAAGATCCCTGATTCTTGATCAGAGGTCTGTGAGTTCATATTGAGGACTTTTCTTAGAAAAGTTCTGCACACATGGTGAGTGACTTAGGACAAGTCAGCATACCTCTCTCAGCCTCGGTTTTCTCCTCTGTCCTGTAGCAATGATACCAGTGCTGGCTTTACAGAGTTGTGAGGATGGAATAAGTTATCACAAGCCAAGTTCTTGGAACAGTGCCTGGCACATGGTAGTTGCTCATCAAATGCTAATTATTGTTATATTCTTTTTATTTCAATAAGAGTTTTTTAAATTAATATAGGCATTTTTAGTTTATTTGGGTGGCCTATTTATAACCTGACATGGCAATGGGATTTCACTGCCCATGCTTGCATTTTTATTTATGATACCACTCGTGCCAATCAGTATGTCTGAAAGCATCAGGGGTTAATGGGAAAAGATCAGAGGTGGATTTGATCTACAAAGGGTGATTTTGTATCAAGTAAGGTTCAAAGAGTGTCAGGTCATGGTGTTCAAACAAACATATCCCAGCTGGGTCCCAAGTAAGGATCCAAGCCATGCGGGGACCAGAGCATGAAGAAGCACCTCCATGAAAAATGGAGCCAACCCTAGGTCATAATCGCTCTGCGAGCTGCAGCCAACCCTAGGTCCAACCCTAGGTCATGATCACTCTGCGAGCTGCAGCCAACCCTAGGTCATAATCGCTCTGCGAGCTGCAGCCAACCCTAGGTCATAATCGCTCTGCGAGCCAGCATTTTAGTTTTGGCAAAACAAATTCATCTGTCCCATTAAATGAATGTTGTTCATTTGAATTTTATTGGTTCTGTAGTCTTATTGTTTTAATTTATAAGTGTGATTTTACCATTGTATAAGAGCTATTAGCATACAAAGTTTATGCCGAGTTTTATGTTGGCACATATTTAAGCAACAGTATAGTAAAAATAACTGAAGTCAATACCAGGAGTCTCCAATTTGTATTATTATTATTAGTCACGTTTGAGAATATGATGGCAGGAGGGCCTTGAGAGCTTTAAGTTGGGGTGTGGCATGATTTCGTATTTCAGAAAGCTCTGGCATCGGTGCGGGAAAGAAAGATGGGAGCAAGAGCTGTTGTCTCAGCACGTGTTTCTGTAAGAAACCAACAACCTCGTGAAATTAACAATACATTATTTTTTCTGAATCTCTGTATAGGGAGTAGAGTTAGTAACCGTCATGAGTTGCCTGGGACCAGGGCTGTCTTCATAAGTGTTGAACTTGTGCAAACACCTAGGTCCCCATGCTCAAAAGGGCACCTTATTTGGTTTAGCACCCTGTTATCACAATCTTGAAAACCTTCATCATTTTTGAAGAAGGTCCCTGCATCTTAATCTTGCACTGGACCCTGCACATTATGTAGTCATTCTTTCCTGGACTGAGGGATATCCCAAGACATACGACATTCAGTGCTAAACTGAGACGGTCTCAGGCAAACTGGGAGGACTGGTCACCCTAACTGCCATGCAGGGCCCGGGCCATGAAAAGAGCCGGTTATATCCTAATAGGACATCTGACAGTTTTACTCCCAAGCTCCTGGCCACTCCCAGAGGGGCCACCTGGCAAAGCGTTTGTGCTGAAGCCCTAGGCCTAAATGATGTGCCCAGGCCAGACTCAGGGTGCTGGCCTTGACAGGGTGTCAGAGATGAAGGCTAGGCAGTTTCTAAGGGGGCTGCTTTCTGCTAAGGTGGGGCTGGTTGGAGACACCTGGGGAAGCAGCTGAAACTCATTTTGCCTTGAGGAGGAGCCAGCAGGATTGGGGTGGCGATGGTGTGGCTCTTCATAAATTGTTGTGACGCACAGCAAAAAACAGTATCGGGACACGTACCCTGGCAGGTTTGCTTTCTCTAAGCATGAGATATTCGCAGAAATTCCCCACCTACCTTGAGAAGTTGCTGCTTCATCTGCAGCAAAAACTCAAGAGAAGGGCCTAGTACCTTCCTAGCCAGCTCTCAAATTCAACCTGGATTGACAGCCTGCTGCTTATTATTTCAATGAAATTATAATGGAAATAATTCAATTTCAATTATTTTGATGATAGGCAGGTCAATTCCAGGTCATGGATGAGGCAAGGAAGAAGAGGAAAAAAGTAGCTCATCTGTTAATTTCAAGGGGCAAGATCCAAGGAAGCACCAATGAACAGAGACGCCAGGGTCGTGGGAAGCAACAGACGTAGAAGCCCCAGGCCAGATACTTCTCTGTCATTGTAGTGAAAATGCATTGCCTTTCCAGAAAGATCCTCATAGCCCCGCCATGTGAGCCAGAGTCAGTTATCTTCTGAGGTTAGACCAGTCTCTAAAATGGGAATGCACAGCTTGGTCCAAGAAATGCCGCATGAAAACCATGAGAATTTCTACTGAATTTTACTTTCTTTAATCTCATGCTTTCAAAGTCTCTTTTTTTGGCTTGTGCATTATCCTATGAAGAGTATACAATTCAATGTGTAAATATAAAATCAGTCTAATACTGGGGTGCCCATTTATTTTTTTGGAGGGAGGTGTTCATGGTCAAAAACATTTGGAGACTCTTGCTCAGAGGCTTAAAGCCTTGCAAGCAAAACAGGCTGCTCAAGCTGTGTTTTCCTCCCCACAATTCCGCAGACCATATGCACTGACTATGTGTCAGACATTGCGTAGGTACAGTGAAAAGCCAACATGTGACCTGTGTTCACCCCATCTCCCCGGGGAATCTCCGATTACAAAAATATTTATTAAGTGCTTTTTATGCACTTCCTGGTCTCTTGCATGTCCAATCCGACGTATGAGACCAGGACGTGCATAAAAGGTGCTTAATAAATATGTTTGCATAAAATATTGAGGGTGGAGTTTGAAAGATCGGTAAGGAGTTATTGGATAGATACAGAGTGAGAAAGGCATTTTAGGTAAAAGAATTTGAGTGAAAAATATATAAAACAGTATTTACTATGTGGTTTAGAGAAAAACTTGAGTAATGTGAATGAAGTTGAGGTGGTCTGAATGGCAGATGACTTAGTGAGGAGTGGAGGGAAGATAAAGGAGGAAAGGTATGTTATTGCCTAGAACAGTGCCTGGAACATGTTGGTGTTTAATAAATATTTGCTGAATGAATGAAGAAGGAGATGAATTGAATGTGACCGTAAATGCTAGGCTAAGGAATTTAAATTTAACTCTAGGCAATGAATAGACATAATAGTAATACTGGCTAGCATTTCTTTCTTTCTTTCTTTTTTTTTTTTGAAACAGTGTCTCACTCTGTCACCCAGGCTGGAGTGCAGTGGTGCGACCATAGCTCACTGCAGCCTCGAACTCCTGGGTTCAAGCAATCCTCCTGCCTCAGCCTCCGAAGTAGGTGGGACTACAGGCACATAGCACCGCATCCAGCTAATTAAAAAAAATTTTATTTTGTCACTATGTTGCTCAGGCTGGTCTCAAATTCCTGGCCTCGGGCAATCCCTCTACCTTGGCCTCCCAAAGTGCTGAGATTACAGGCATGAGCCACTGCATTCAGCCACACTTATTATCTTAACTAGTCTTGAAAATGGAGGTGATCTGCCCAGACCTTCACTTTGAGAAAATAGGGTGATGGCGCATATTTTGAGTTAGAGTGGAGGGACACTGAAGTCCAACACAGTCTCTGCCCCAGTGGAATTAAACTCCATTGTTGGAGACAGTCAAATAAACATAAATGCATAGAAAAAGAAGAAAATATAATGCACGATCAGGGCTATGAAGGAGAAAACATCGTCCTATGCGATATATAAATATTAAGAATCAAGAATGGGAAGGTTTCCCTGAAGAAATCATTGTTAGGGCAAGAATGGAAGATTTAGAATAAGTTATCCAGGCAAAGGGTGAAGGAAAGAGCTTTTGAGGCAGAGGGACAAGCTGATGCAGATGCCCTGAATTGACAAAGTTTTGGCAAACTGGAGAAACCAAACCAAAATAAAACAACAAGAAGACTTATGTGTGGGAACCTTGTGAGTCATATAAGGAGAGTGACCCAGGTTGAGGCAGGAAGCAGGCAGGGACCAGTTGGGCCAGGCCTGGAAGGTCTTGCCAAAGATTTTGACTCTCATCCAAAGAACAGGTAGAAGTTATGGCAAGGACTAATCAAGGGAATGGCAAACTTCTATTTATCCTAGATCCCATCTCAGCACATGTGTGCAGATGGCGTGTAAGTGCGTGTGTCTAGATGATTTGTTCCTGCACTACAGACCTGCTTGTCTTTCTTTTCTTAGGAGAGTAGGGTGATGTGATTTTGTTTGCTAGTAAGAAAACACTAGAGTAAAAGTGGATAAACAATATTGATTCATTTTTATTCCTACTTAAGAAGCAATTGAGAGATAGGTGGCTTGAGATTATTCAACAGGTCAGCAATAGCTTCTCAATTAATCTCGTGGTCCTTTCCTCATGGTTACAAGGTGGCTGCCACAGCTCCAAATACCACATTCTTGCATGACAACATACAAAGCAGAAAGAGAGATGGCAGCTTTCTTGCATCTCTCCCTTTTTACCAATAGGGCGTGTATTTCCCAGAAACCCCTCAGCAGATTTTCCCTTTATGGAGATGAGGTTACTGGCCATGCCACGAGGAGGTTGGGAATATGAGCAGCCCCCGTTTTGGACTTATATTATAGGAGACAGTCCCTGCTAACATAGGATCATTGCGCAGGCAAACAAGAGTGCCTGCCATGCCAGCTTCCTTTTTTTTTTTTTTCCTTTCCTTGCCCAGGCTGGAGTACAGTAGCGTGATCTCAGCTCACTGCAACCTCTGCCTCCCAGGTTCAAGCGATTCTTCTGCCTCAGCCTCCCGAGTACCTGGGACTACAGGCGTCTGCCACCACGCCTGGCTAATTTTTGTATTTTTAGTAGTGACAGGGTTTCACCATGTTGACCAGGCTGATCTCGAACTCCTGACCTCAGGTGATTGGCCCATCTTGGCCTCCCAAAGTTCTGGGATTACAGGCATGAGCCACCATGCCCGGCCCCATGGCAGCTTCTTGATGGGATGGTTACTTTCTCTGATCTTTTTGAGATGTTCTGATTGAGTCAATGAAAGGAAGTTTCTCTTTTTTGCACTGAAGCTGTGCAGAAACAGCACTATATTCCGAGAGGCAGGCAACACGAACAACTTAAAAGAAGGTATCTGGGGTGTTGGTAAGACTATAATCAGGGAAGGAAGGAAGCAAGGAAGGGTCACTCAACATTGCATTTCACCTCTTCCCAAGTTGCACAAGGGAGATAATTACCCTATTTTTGGAAAGCTCACTGTAGGGGAAAGAGCACTGAGCCAGGAGACGCAAGGCTTATGTACATGCCCAGCTCCATCCTTAACCAGCTGGGTGTCCTTAGGCAAGGTACCACATTTTTATAAATGAAACGTTTCTGTTAAGAAGAAAAAAGTATAATATAACAAACCCCCTCCCTGCTTAAGAAAAACATCACAGGAACCACGGAGACCCCTAGGTCACTCCCCTAAAGTATCATCCAATCCCTTCTACCACAATTTTGAATTTGGTGTATGTGATTCCTTGAATGTGAGCACTTTGTAATGACATAGTTGTATCCTTAAATAAAGCGCAGTAGTGCTTTGTTTTTGTTTTTGCTTTTGTTTTGAGATGGGGGCTCCCTCTGTTGCCCAGGCTGGAGTACAGTGGTACCATCTCAGCTCACTGCAGTCTTGATCTCTTGGGCTCAGTTGATCCTCCCAACTTAGCCTCCTGAGCAGTTGGGACCACAGGCATGCACCACCATGTCCAGCTAATTTTTTTTTTTTTTTTTTTTTTTTGTATTTTTTTGTAGATACAGGGTTTCACCATGTAGCCCAGGCTTGTCTCAAACTTCTGGGTTCAAACGATTTGCCTGCCTCAGCCTCCCAAAGTGCGGGAATTACAGGCATGAGCCACCACTCCCAACCACAGCAGTGTTTTGTGTATTTGTAAACCTTGATATAAAATGGTGTTACACTAAGGCGTTTTTTGGCAATTTGTTTTTTCCCTCACACTTATTACAGGTGATATGTGCACCTCTAGTTCATTCACATTTATGGCCACACTATTTCAGTGTTTGAATGTTTCAGTTTATTTACCCTTTCTCCCCCAATAGGCACGTGGGGTTGCTGCTGTTTGTTTTGCTATTAAAACAGATACTTTTTTATACCTTTCCCTGCATGCATGTATAAGAGGCTCTCTGGGGTCTCTCAGTGGGATAATGCTGTTGGAAAAGCATGACATTTTGAGTGAAACACAAGGTGTGGAGTCCAGTTCTATGACCCTCCAGTGACTATGATGGTTAATAGTGTCAACTTGATTGGGTTGAAGGGTGCAAAGTATTGTTCCTGGGTGTGTCTGTGAGGGTGCTGCCAAAGGAGATTTGAGTCAGTGGACTGGGAGAGGCAGACCCACCCTCAATCTGTGTGGGCACCATCTAATCAGTTGCCAGTGCGGCCAGAATAAAAGGTTGAAGAACGTGGAAAGAATAGACTGGCTGAGGCTCCCGGCCTCCATCTTTCTCCCTTTCTGGATGCTTCCTGCTCTGGAACATCGGACTTCAGGTTCTTCAGCTTTGGGACACTTGGACCTTTGACCACAGACTGAAGGCTGCACTGTCAGCTTCCCTACTTTTGATGTTTTGGAGCTTGGACTGGCTTCCTTGCTCCTCAGCCTGCAGATGGCCTATTGTGGGGCCTCACTTGGTGATTGTTTGAGTCAATACTCCTTAATAAACTCCCCTTTACATATCCATCTATCCTGTTAGTTCTGTCCCTCTAGAGAACCCTGACTAATACAGTAACCATGGGTGAGTCTTCCAACTGTTCTCTATCCTGTGTTCTGCATATGTAAACTAGGGAATAATGATGCTTCTGTCATTATAATAACCATTGTGAAAAATCAAAATAAATCATGTCCGTCAAATGCTAACGGACAACCTGGGCACATAATAAGTTCAGGCAGCATTTCCCCCTTCTACTTTTCCCACCATTCTTCTCAGTCTAATTATTTATTAAATTGTGACTCTATTCTTCATGGATCAAAGAGGGTAATGTAATAGGTAAAAAGCCTTGTGAAATTACTGTGTTTATCAAACAAAAACAATAGAATATGCATTACCACCACACAATTCAACATGATGTATTAAAGTGCTTTGGAAAGTGAAAACCAGCCGTCATTCTTTCATTCATTCATTTATTCACTCATCAGATACTTTCTGAGGACCTATTTTGCATCTAACACTGGACCATCATGAGGTTGAACGAACAGGCACAGATGGAAACTCCCTCTTCATGCAAATTGTCGATTAACCAGAGGGAAAAGTAGTGAGCAATTAGCATTGCAACCAAGTGCAAAATGCGATAAGTGAGAGGAAGGAAAATAATAGCAAATAATCTTAGCACTATGTATCCTGCACTGAAATCACTTTAATCCTCACAACATACGAGATAGGGACTATTATTGTGTGGATCAGGGTCCTGGTGGGTAGCAAATGACACAGTCTGAGTGATTACTGAGGCTAGTGCAGTGAAGGGACGATTTACAAAGGTGTGGACAGGGCCCAAGGAAACCAACAAGGGACAGTGAAGCACCGAGGCGCTGGCCACATCAGGGAGCTGTTACCACCCTTGGTGCTGAAGGAGCACCAGAGGGACGCTTTCATTAAAAGTAATGGCAAAAGGCCAGGCACGGTGGCTCACACCTGTAATCCCAGCACTTTGGGAGGCCAAGGCGGGCAGATCATCTGAGGTCAGGAGTTCCAGACCAGCCTGACCAACATGCGAAACCCCATCTCTACTAAAAATACAAAAATTAGCCGGATGCATCCCGGGTGCCTATAGTCCCAGCTACTTGGGAGGCAGGAGAATCACTTGAACCCCGGAGGCAGAGGTTGCAGTGAGCCAAGATCACACCACTGCACTCCAGCCTGGGCAACAGAGTGAAACCCTTTCTCAAAAAAATAGATAAAAACAAAAAATAAAGTAATGGCAAAAACCACAATTACTTTTGCCCCAGCCTAATAGAGCCAAGAACACAGCTGTCCATCAGAAAGCTTGAAAAGAGGAACTCAGTGCTGCCCAACAGGTAAGCGGGTAAGCCCAGGGAGTCCATCAATAGTCCCATCTCCTCTCTGCCTGCCTCTCATTGACTGAATCCAGACAGAGGACATGAGAACCAACTGATCAGCCAAAGGAATGGAGAACACGGTAGAAAAGTTGACCAAGTAGAGCACATTCCGCACGATTGCTACCCCACTTACAAAGGAGGAAGCTGAGACTCAGAGAAAAAGAAAGTATCAAGATAAAAGGCCAGGTGCAGTGACTCACGCCTGTAATCCTGGCACTTTGGGAGGCCCAGGCAGGCAGATCACTTGAGGCCAGGAGTTTGAGACCAGCCTGGCCAACATGGTGAAAACCTATCTCTACTAAAACTACAAAAATTAGCTGGGCATGGTGCTTGTTAATTACAGCTACTCGGGAGGCTGAGGCACGAGAATCGCTTGAACCTGGGAGGCGGAGGTTGCAGTAAGACAAGATTGCGCCACTGCACTCCAGCCTGGGCAGCAGGACGAGACTCTGTCTCTAAATAAGTGGATAAATAAATGGTAAAAGACAACGAGGTAGGGGCAACCTCTTGATATTATGGGATCTAGGAAGGCTTCCTGGGGAGGTGAGTTGGACAGCAAGAAGGGAACCAGCAGAAGGAAGAATGTTCTGGAGAGAAGGATTTGCCTGTGTCAAGGTCCTAAGTAAGGAGAGTTCCAGGTGTGTTGGAGAAAGGAAAATAAGGTTAGAGTAGCTGCAGTGCTAGAGCAAGTTGGAGAGAGGCACGTGAGAAAGAAAGCCCTTATGGCCGGGCGCGGTGGCTCAAGCCTGTAATCCCAGCACTTTGGGAGGCCGAGACGGGTGGATCACGAGGTCAGGAGATCGAGACCATCCTGGCTAATCCGGTGAAACCCCGTCTCTACTAAAGAATACAAAAAACTAGCCAGGCGAGGTGGCGGGCGCCTGTAGTCCCAGCTACTCGGGAGGCTGAGGCAGGAGAATGGCTTAAAAACCCGGGAGGCAGAGCTTGCAGTGAGCTGAGATCCGGCCACTGCACTCCAGCCTGGGCGACAGAGCCAGACTCCATCTCAAAAAAAAAAAAAAAAAAAGAAAGCCCTTATTATTCCAGTGGGTAGAATCTGTGCCCACGGGAGAGTGGCTGGGATGCTCCTCATGGCTTGGCCCCCGAATCTTGATTCACATTCCCAGGAGGCGGACACCAGGCTGCTTTCTCCTCATCAGGTCTCCCCACCCGTGCCTAGAGTGGCCGCTTCACAGCTGAAGGTTCTTGGCAGGATGCCCCGACCGGATGAACTGGCTGAGCTTGTCGCTGGGCCTGGAGGCCCCTGCAACTCTGCCGTCATTCCTCTGAATGATGAGGACTGCCTAATGGTGTGGAATGTGTTTAAAATGCAGTCCAGGTGCCAGTCCTATTCTGCATGCATTACCATTAGAGAGGCTCCATCCTCGGCCGAACAGGACTCCCATATCCACAAGGGCACCACTAACAGTGAGATGGCACTGAAATTGACTTTGGAGGGCGGGTGAGAAGGAG
Organism: Piliocolobus tephrosceles; assembly: GCF_002776525.5. NCBI lineage: Eukaryota > Metazoa > Chordata > Mammalia > Primates > Cercopithecidae > Piliocolobus > Piliocolobus tephrosceles. The sequence goes on from NC_045450.1 coordinate 16,687,860, forward strand.
CAGACAGAAGGGAAGCAAGGGCACCTCTACTCTGGGTGCCAGGGGATCACTCCAGGTCTCAAAAACTCTGCTGTTCCAAGCTCCTGCCCACGCCCACAAGGAATGATGAACACCTGTGTGGAAAGAACAGTCTTCAGCTGGGTTTACAGGCTGGAACCAGGGTAGGGGCGTTATATAATTTACATACATATTTGTAATAACATGTCATTGATAAAGTAAATTATGCCAAGTGCAGAAAATTTGAAGGTTACTGAAAACTACAAATAAAAGATTACTCACTATGAGTGCTGAGATATTCCGGCTGTCTCTCCTTTCCTTCCTTTCTCCCTCCCTCCTTTCCTCCCTCCCTCCCTCCCTTCCTTCCTCCCTCCCTCCCTCCCTTCCTTCCTCCCTTCAATGAAGCCCCACCTTCATTCAACTTCTTTTTAGCTTATAACCAGTTAAGCCCTCAGGGAAAGGTGGATCTTAGACGCTGGGGCCACTGGGGGAGACTCAGGAGATGTGAGCAGGAAAATAATCCCTTGCAAGAAAAGAGAAAGAAAGGAAAGCCCACTTTTGCAGAAAGTAACTGTCTCCAGCTGAGGATTCTCCAATTCTCACCCGGATTATTGAAATCTGCCTGAAGGTAAATTTCAATCCCACCTTCCACTTCTCTCTCTTCCACCTTGAAAATTCAGCTCTCACTGACAACTGGTAGATGCAAACATCAGACACCCCTCTCCCTCCATGGATTCGTCTGGAAAGTTCTCTGTCACTGCCGCAAGGCCACTCAGAGCTGACTCGGTTTCCCTCCTGCAGTATCTTTTTCATTTTCTGTGACCATGGGTGGAATATTTTTCAGGTCCTATTTGCTGTTTGTTTGTTGTTCTTTTCCTTGCCCCAAGCCCATTTAGCTTGCTCCTGGTTGGTGGAGGGAAAGCCAGTCTTTCTGACAGCTGGGTAGAACTAAATAGATCACAATCCGTAACGGGACTCTACAATAAATAGTTGTGTTGTTCCAAGCGATGGTGATACGGTTTGGCTCCATGTCCCCACCCAAATCTCATTTCAAATTGTAACTCTCGCGAGTTGAGAAGGGGACCAGTAATCCCCACGTGTCAAGGGAGGGAGGTGACTGGATCACAGAGGCAGTCTCCCACATGCTGCTCTCACGATAGTGAGTGGGGTCTCATGAGATCTGATGGTTTTGTAAGAGTTTGGAAGTTAGTCCTTTGTGCTTCTCCCTCTCTCTGCAGCCGTGTTGTGAAGACAGTGCCTGCTTCCTCTTCTGCCATGATTGTAAGTTTCCTGAGGCCTCCCAAACCATGCAGAACTGAGTCAGTTAAATCTCTTTCCTTTATAAAAGACCCGGTCTCAGAAAAGTTCTTTATAGCAGTGTGAAAACGGACTAATACAGATGGCATCTCTCAGAATGAGTTATAATGTTGGCCGAGGTATTCACAGGGCATATTGGTGTTCTGAGCTCCTGTTCTGCAAGTTGTAGTCCACAGGGAGCATTCAAAGCCAAAATACGGTATTTTGCAAAGTTCAACAAGAGATACCTGTGCAGAGTTTTAATGAAAAGTTCTTTCCAAGGCTTGCACGGGGCAGGGAGCTTTGAAGATGATAGTAATTGCAGTAACAATGAAAGCTACCGTTTACTGAGCTCTCGCTGTATGCCAGCACTGTGCTAAGAAGTTGGTGTGCATAGCTCATTTAAGCCTTACAGTGGGTCTCTGAGATGCAGGTACTGCTATTATACTGGTTTTAGAAATGAGAAAATTGAGACTCGGAGAGGCTAAGTTATTTACTCCACCCCCAAAGTTTCCAATTCAGTATTTTTCTCGTGGTGGGGCGGGGGACACCTGAAAATGTGCATTTCTAGCAAGTTTCCTGGTGACGCTGCTGGTTCTGGGGTGCTTTTGAGAACCGCAGAGTTACTAAGCAACTGTTTTAGGCTGGTGTTTCACCTGTTCACCTATGTTGAACCTCATTGCAACCTAGCCAGCTAAGCTTCATAACCCTCATTTAAAATGTGAGGTCCAGGCTGGGCGTGGTGGCTCACGCCTGTAATCCCAGCGCTTTGGGAGGCTGAGGTGGGTGGATCAACTAAGGTGAGGAGTTTGAGACCAGTCTGGCCAACATGGTGAAACCCCATCTCTACTAAAAATACAAAAATTAGCCAAGTGTAGTGTCAGGCACCTGTAATCTCAGCTGCTCGGGAGGCTGAGGCACGAGAATCACTTGAACCTGGAGGTGGAGGTTGCAGTGAACCAAGATCATGCCATTGCACTCCAACCTGGGCAACAGAGCGAGACTCTGTCTCAAAAGAATAAAATAGTAAAATAAAATCTGAGGTCCAGAGGAGGGAAACAGTGTTCTCAGAAACACAAGTATGTCTGACTTTGCATCTACTTTGCATACTAAACTGCAGCCACCTTCTGAACAAAAAAGCTTTCATGAACCCAGGGACACGGAGATTTCAAAAATAAATTTATAGAGAGGATTCTTGAACATGGCTTTTAAAACTAGTGGGTTAAATAGAGAATCCTGGTTGAGGTTGGCCTGTTCCTCTTGGCTGTCCCAGGGTTATTGCAAGAGCGTAAGTCAAGACTTAGAGTCACTTCTGATGCTTCACACTCCGGTCTGGTATTTTTCCAGGTAGAACTAGAGAGGAAGGTCTTGGACACTTACTTCTACCTGTGTATTTGTGGGGTCTATGGCTCCATGTGCCCCATGCCCTGAAATGATAACCCCGTCCCTTTCCCAGCGCTGTAAATGGCCCTCTGGTGGACTGACAGAGTTAATGCAGTTCCCAAAAGCTTTAATGGGGGAGGCACAGAGGTTGAGAACAGGCTCTGCGTGTTGAGAACATCTCAGTCCTGGCTGTGTGTGCATTGGAATCACCTGAAGCAGGTGAAGAACACCGATGGCCAGCCTGAATACCAGAGCTTCTTACCACTTGGACTGGGAAAATCTAGCCTCCTAAGCATCCTTCATTAAAAACCATTCCCGGTGAGTTCTAAGATCAGCCAGGGGTGATCTGAGAACTGAGTGGGGATGAATCAGAAACTCCTAAAGAGCTTGTGAAAACACAAATTTCAGAGCTCCTCTCTGCAATTCTGATTCACTGGGTCGGGGGGATCCAGAGAATGAACATTTCTAGCAAATTCCCAGGTGATGCTGATGCTGCTATCTGGGACCACACAAGGATGCTTATTCAAGTCACTTCCAGAGAACCAGACTGGGCCTCTCCAAGTCATGCAGCCAGGGACCGGCACATCCAGGAGAGGAACGCAGGTCTTTTCACTTTGACCTGACTTGATTTGCTGCTCATTGTAGAATCCCTATTAATATTATTGTTATTATTATTAATTATTTTGAAATGGAGTTTCACTCTTGTTGCCCAGGCTGCAGTGTAATCGCACTATCTCAGCTCACTGCAACCTCCGCCTCCCGGGTTCAAGCGATTCTCCTACCTCAGCCTCCCAAGTAGCTGGGATTACAGGCATGTGCCACCACGCCTGGCTAATTTTTTGTATTTTTTTTAGGAGACACAGGGTTTCACCATGCTGGCCAGGCTGGTCTCGAACTCCTGACCTTAGGTGATCCGCCCACCTCAGCCTCCCAAAGTGCTGGGATTACAGGCATGAGCCACCGCTCCCAGCCCCAGAATCCCCATTCTTCCGTTCCACAGACATTAATTAAGGATCAAATAAACACTTGGTGCTATTCTAGGTGCTTAGAGAATTGGGATGAGAAAGACACATTTCCTGTCCCCTCAGCTTATAGTTTAGCGCAGTGGTTTCAACCAGGAGCAATTTCATATCTGCCTGTACCCAGGGACACTAGGCCATGTCTGGAGACATTATTCATAGTCACAACTAAGGGTCGAGGAGGGCTGCTACTGTCATCTCATGCGTAGAGGCCAGGGGTGATGCCAAACATCCCACAGTGTACAGGATGGCCCCCAAAATCAAGAATAATCTGGCCCCAAATGTCGATAGGTCAGTGGTGCTGAGGGTGAGAAGACCTGGTCGTGGTGATGAGACACGCACACACAAATAGGTAATTACAATACACAAGGGGAGATGTCTATGGTGGTGGAAGTTGAGGATGCTCTTGACTCCAGAGGAAGGCTATGGCATCTGGAAGGATTCCAGGCAGAGGTCATGTCTAAGCTAAATATCAAAACATGAGTCAAATAAGAGGACAAAGAATTAGGGGCAGAAAGAGTAATCCTAACAAAGGAAACCACACATGCAAAGAGGAAAAAAAAAAAAAAAAGCACCTTAGAAGAGTAGTGCTGGCCAGGGGCAGTGGCTCACGCCTGTAATTCCAGCATTTTGGGGGGCTGGGGCAGGCAGATCACCTGAGGTCAGGAGTTCGAGACCAGCCTGGCCAACATGGCAAAACCCTGTCTCTACTAAAAATGCAAAAATTAGCCAGGCATGGTGGTGGGTGCCTGTAATCCCAGCTACTCGGGAGGCTGAGGCAGGAGAATCGCTTGAACCAAGGAGGCAGAGGTTGCAGTGAGCCAAGATCGCGCCATTGCACTCCATCTGGGGTGACAAGAGTGAAACTCCATCTCCAAAAACCAAAACAAACAAAAAGTAATGCAAACGACCAATCTCTGCCGGGCACTTGGGCTTGCACCAACCACCATCTCAGCATCGTGCAGTTGTGAATGCATGTATAGTCACAGCTGCATTACAGGGCAAGTACTTCCATGATTCCCATGTTCTAGATGTGGCCACTAAGGCCCAAAGAGGTCACATGACTTGCCCCAGGTCACACAGCGGATAAATGGTGGAGCTAGAGTTAGAAGCAGGCAGCCTGGCTGCCAGATTCCATAGCCTCTATCTTGCCGCTCCATGCAGATCATAATTCACTATGGTGGGAACATGAAAGAAAGGGAGTTGGGGGTGGTTGGAGGAATTTGGGGCCAGAGAAATAAGTGAGGGACCGGTAGACCGGGCCATGCCAGCCACTTAAGTGACTTAGGCATATCTTAATGGCAGTGGGAAGTCAATGAAGGACTTAACTGAGGAAGGGACAGAATTTAGATATTTGGAAAATAGCAGAGGTCAAAGAAGAGCTCAGATTATGAGTGAATTCAGGTCGAGAAGCCTTTTAAATTCATGATCCTTGAGGAAACATGGGTCGGTTCCCTTTGTATTCTGGGGAAAGGTGTGAAATTCTAGGTTTCTCTAAAAATCTCCCTGGACACCCCTCCGGCCTCTCCCCCGGCAAGAGTCAGCAGGTCACCTGTCAGCCAGGGACAAAATTAGAACGAAGTAGGAAAAAATGGGCATCATCACTGCATTTCAGAGGGAGTCTTCTCTGTGGCCAGCCCCTGAGTATTATTTAGCCAGCTCGGTATAGTTAGCTTTAAAATAACAGAATTGTTTAGTAGCAGAAAAATACAGTTATTAGCTCTGATTATAGGGGAATCCGACTGAGCCGCGAATGTGATCTGCCTGTTTTATTCCTAACTGGTAATTTCAAACGGCCTCCTTTCCCCAAATTTTAGGAAAGGAGGAACCCAAACCTTGCAAGCTGCTCTGCATTGTTTATCTGTTATTTTTAAACAAATCAAACGGAAATTGATCTGCCTTCTTGGGAACGCAGTCGCTGCCAAATGGCCTGGCTCTCCTACAGGTTTTTGTGGGAACACCATCGGTTAGCCGTGATCGCTTCAATTGTGAATAATCAGGGAAGTAATTATGGGCCTCCTGGAGTTGTCCTCACCAGCAGGTAACATAATTCACTGCTAAGTGGAGTGAAAATGAGCCTCCCAGGCTTTGGAGCAGGGGGTTATTTACCTTGCTGGACACTTTGACACTTGTCTGTTTCAAGCCTCCCAGAAGGAAGGAAACTGGGGTCTGGTGAGCTTCAACTTTGCAGACAGCCCAGCCCATCTACCCATCCCTTCCCCTTCTTGGCAAATGCTTATCAAGGACCTAAGTGTTCAGACACTTCCTGACAAAGCCTACAGCCTAGCAGGTATCCTAGATAATAAGTAACTTTAAAAGATCATGTGTTTTTGTTGTTGTTGTTGTGTTTTTTTTGTTTGTTTTTGACAGAGTCTCGTTCTGTCACCCAGGTTGGAGGACAGTGGGGCGATCTCAACTCACTCCAACTTCCGCCTCCCAGATTTGAGCGATTCTCCTGCCTCAACCTCCCAAGTAGCTGAAACTGCAGATGCCCGCCACCACGCCTGGCTGATTTTTTGTATTTTTAGTAGAGACAGGGTTTCACTGTGTTAGCCAGGATAGTCTCGATCTCCTGACCTCATGATCTGACCTCATGACTGGCTCCCGAAAGTGTTGGGATTACGGGCATGAGCCAACATGCCCAGCCAAAAGATCATGTTTTAATGGCGATAAAGGCTGTGCAGGAAAGCAATCACCAAGGTGCCTTAGAAGGAGGTCCAGGGATACTTCTCGGAGCAAGCAGTATCTCTGAGAAAGCTGAATGATGAGAAGCATGTGGTCTTGCAAAGATCTAGCGACAAAAGATGCCAAAAAAATGGAAAGACCAAGGAAGTAACAAGCTCAATACCTTCAAAGAGCAGAAGCTAGTGCAGCCAGAGTGAGGTGAAGGAAGAGGACAGGAGAAGGCTGGGCAGGTCATTTCAGTCTTGTAATTGTAGTCATGAGCTTCTGTATTCTAGGGCAGAGGGAAATCTCTTATGGCTCACGTCTGTAATCCCAGCACTTTGGGAGGCCGAGGCAGGTGGATCACCTGAGGTCAGGAGTTGGAGACAAGCCTGGCAAAGATGGTGAAACCCCGTCTCTACTAAAACTACAAAAAAATTAGCCAGGTGTGGTTGTGCACACCTGTAATCTCAGCTAGTCGGGAGGCTGAGGCAGGAGAATCACTTGAACCCCAGAAGGTGGAGGTTGCAATGAGCTGAGATTGCACATTGCACTTCAGCCTGGATGACAAGAGTGAAACTCCATCTTAAAAACAAGCAAAAAAACAAACAAATGAAAAACTTCCAGAAAGGGGAAGGCAGGATTAGATATTTCAGCTTCTGTGAGGCCAAAGGAGATAAGAAACTAAAAGTAAAAGCAGAGAGATCAGTAACCACGCTGGCCTGCTGGTGACATGGAACAAGGTTCTTGCAGTGGAGATGGAGGGTGAGGAGGCGGGGCGGAGGGTGGGGTTGTCCAGGAACATCTGAAGATACAGCCCAGAGGCAGTGGCTGATGGTGTTCAGATGATGAGCTTCCCAGGCCCCTAGATGCATCTTTTATTTCCTCTTCAGACCAGTGGACAGAAGAGGTGCAATTCCCTAGGCACCTGCTGTGCAGGTCTCTTTAAGTGCTCTGTCCACTGAGGTACCGATACTAAAAGACAAGAGACTTTTCTTCATGAAGAAAAAGACTGCACTTCCCTGAAAATGTGCCATACACAGATGAAGTCGTGTTGGTTCTGGTTTATTTCTCATTCCCGAGGACCTCATAGATTCTCACGAGGAGTGATATGGACTAACTCCCAGCAAAACACACACGCTCACAAAATCATTCATACATAGATCCCTCAAAAACTATTCTCAAACACTTTGGGGCCCTGTGGATTCCTGTAAAGATTCCCTCCTATCCAGTGACTGTGCACTCACCCCCATGATCTGGAAAATCATTAAATACTATTCTCAGCATAAATGCCACCCAGTCACAAGCCGTAGAGCAAGGGACAGCGTTCTCAAAAGTATATATTACAGCATCCTTTTTTATTTGTTTAGAGACAGAGTGTCTCTCTGTAGCCCAGGCTAGAATGCAGTGGCACAATCTCAGCTCACTGCGTCCTTTGCTTTCTGGGTCCCGGTTCAAGCGATTCTCCTGCCTCATCCTCCCAAGTAGCTGGGATTACAGGCATGTACCACCATGCCCAGCTAATTTTTGTATTTTTAGTAGAGATGGGGTTTCACCATGTTGGCCAGGTTGGTCTCGAACTCCTGATCTCAAGTGATCCACCCGCCTCATCCTCCCAAAATGCTGTGGTTACAGGTGTGAGCCAGTGCACCCAGCCAGCATCCATTCCTTTTTTTCTTTTCTTTTCTTTTTTTTTTTTTTTTTTTTTGAGAAGGAGTTTTGTTCCGTCGCCCAGGGTGGACTGTACTGGTGCGATCTCGGCTCACTGCAACCTCCTCCCCCCCGAGTTCAAGCTATTCTCCTGCCTCAGCCTCCCGAGTAGCTGGGATTACAGGTGCCCACCACCACACCCAGCTAATTTTTGTATTTTTAGTGGAGACGGGGTTTCTCCATGTTGGTGTGGCTGATCTCAAACCCCTAACCTCAGGTGACCCACCTGCCTTAGCCTCCCAAAGTGCTGGGATTACAGGCATGAGCCACCAGGCCTGGCCCAGCATCCCTTTTTAAATAGAGATAAACTGCCATTGTTGAACCAAACCAGGTCATGGGGCAAAAACAGTCAAGATTCAAGGAGTCAAAAGTCTATCTTAGCTCAGCACAAGTTAGCTTGGTGGTTAAAAATGTGATCTGGGGAGAGAGGCAGTGTGGGTTCAAGACCCAGTTCCAGTACTTTCTAGCTGTCTACACTTGGATCAGATAGCATGTTTCCTAAGGGGTTAGTTTGTTTTTCTCTAGAAGGGAAAAGAACACCGCACTTTCTTATGTTTTGGGGAAGACTGAATAAGATTGTCTATCTGCACATGGCTGAATTCCTGATGTGTGGTGGTGATGGTTACAAGCTGAGCAGGTTTGGGCAAGTCAGGACATTCCAAAGCCTCAGGTATGAATGGTCCTGACCTTCCAGCTGGACTGCTTAGATAATCTAATGAGCCAGTGTTCATGAAAACCTCTTTACAGCCACAACAGGCAACACTTAAAATACTATTGCTCTGTGTGTGTGAAGACGTGGTGCGTAAGGTCTCCGGCTCACAAAAGGGAGGTTTTATGATTTAAAACAAAGATTTGCTTTTTAGGCTGCTGCCATGTCTTTTGGGATAATAAGTGATATCCTGGAAAACTTGAGTTAGACGCTTTTTGCCTACATTCATAAAGCAGGTTGAATAAAATAATTGTTATGGCCGGGTGCAGTGGCTCATGCCTGTAATCCCAGCACTTTGGAGGCCGAGGCGGGCAGATCACAAGGCCAGGAGATCAAGACCATCCTGGCCAACATGGTGAAACCCCGTCTCTACTAAAAATACAAAACTTAGCTGGGCCCAGTGGCGCCTGCCTGTAATCCCAGCTGCTCGGGAGGCTGAGGCAGGAGAATCGCTTGAACCCGGGAGGCGGAGGTTGCAGTGAAACGAGATCGCACCACGGCACCCCAGCCTGGCCACAGAGGGAGACTCTGTCTCAAAAAATAATAATAACTGTTGCCTTCAGGTGAGCAACTGATGAATGGACCACTTAGAACTGGTTTTGTTCCAAAATGTGGTCAAATCTGCATGAACCAGAGCACCTGGGGGAAATTCTGATCCATTGACTAGTTATGTGAAGTTTTCTTTTTTGCTCTTGCACTTGTGTTTGAAAGGATTTTCAGAGAACTTGAGTCCACCGTCTTTTTCTGTCGGTAGCAACTAGCAGGGAGCGGAAGATTGGGTGAGTTTGGAAGATACCCAACATCACAGTCCTCAGGCTGATGGCTGCTGTCACTACACATGGCTGGACAAGGACACGCAGCAGATTGCTTGTTCAGTGTGACAAAGATGGACCCAGGGACATTTGCACATTTACAAAATGTAATATTGTGTAGACAGTAAAAACAGTGTTAGATGGCAAGTGAGGCTGTTATGAGTTAAACCAAGTCTGCCCCATCAAAAAAAAAAAAAAAAAGAAAAGAAAGATATGTCATCTGGATGTGGTGGCTCACGCCTGTAATCCCAGCACTTTGAGAGGCCAAAGCGGGTGGTGGATCACAAGGTCAGGAGTTCGAGACCAGCCTGACCAACATGGTGAAACCCTTTCTCTACTAAATAAATAAATAAATAAATAAATAAGCAAGCAAGCCAGGCATGGTGGTATGTGCCTGTAATCCCAGCTACTCAGGAGGACTGAGGCAGGAGAATTGCCTGAATCTGGGAGGCGGAGGTTGCAGTGAGCTGAGATTGTGCCATGCATTGCAGCCTGGATGACAAGGCAAGACTCCATCTCAAAAAAAGAAAAAAAAAGGTCGAAGTTGTGAACCCCAAAAATTTGAGACAGGCCTCAGTTACTTTTGAAAGTTTATTTTGCTGGGGTTGAGGACGCACCCTTGATACAGCCTCAGGCAGTCCTGATGACATATGCCCAGGCTGGTCAGGGCGCAGCTTGGTTTTATACATTTTAGGGAGATGTGAGACATTAATCAATACATGTAAGAAGTACGTTGGTTCTGTCCAGAAAGGCGGGGACAAAGGGACAACTCAAAGCAGGGAGGGGGCTTCCAGGTCACAGGTAAGAGACAAATGGTTGCGCCCTTTCGAGTTTGTGATAAGCGTTTCCAAAGGAGGCAATCAGAATATGTATCTATCTCAATGAGCGGAGAGATGACTTGGAATCAAAGGGGAGGCAGGTTTGCCCTGAGCAGTTTCTAGCTTGAATTTTCCTTTTAGCTTAGCGATTTTGGGGGGCCCAAGATACTTTCCTTTCACAAAGTCCTAACCCCTAGTACTTCAACATGTGACCTTCCTTGGAAATGCGGTGGCTGTAAATGTTTAATGAAGATGAGATTTTTCATTAAAAATCTGGAGGCAGGTGGGCCCCTACTCCAATATGAAAGGTGTATTAGGGTTCTCTTAGAGGGACAGAACTAATAGGAGATACATATATATATAGATATATACACACACACACACATATACACACATATATATACACATATAAACATATATAAAGGGGAGTTTATTAAATATTAACTTGCACAACCACAAGGTCCCACAATAGACCGCCTGTAGGCTGAGGAGCAAGGAGAGCCAGTCCAAGTCCCAAAACTGAAGAACGTGGAGTCCGATGCTCGAGGGCAGGAAGCATCCAGCACAGGAAAAAGATGTAGGCTGGGAGGCTGGGCCAGTCTCTCCTTTTCAAGTTTTTCTGCTTACTTTGTATTCACTGGAAGCTGATGGATTATGCCCACCAGATTAACGGTGGGGTCTGCCTTCCCCAGCCCCCTGACTCCGATGTTAATCTCTTTTGGCAGCATCCACACAGACACACCCAGGATCAATCCTGGGTCCCTCAATTTAATCAAATTGACATGCAGCGTGAACCATCGCAAAAGGTGTCCTATGGAAAGACAACCATGTGAGGGCAGAGAGCCACAGGGAGAAAGTCAAGGGACAAAGGCTGAAACTGGGGTTATGCAACTGTAAGCCAAGGGACGCCAAAGATTACCCGTGACCACCAGAAGCCAGAAGGAGGTCAGAAAGGATTCTCCTATGGGATTTAGAAGGAACATGGCCCTGCAAGCACCTTGATTTTGGACTTCTAGCCTCTAAACCTATAATACATATCTATTGTTTTAAGCAGTTCACTTTGTTTTGGCAGCCCTTGGAAGAAAACACAGAGGCTGTTAATGCTGTACTGCAAACTAAAAAAGCAACTAATAAAGCAGTGTGCAGGCTATGATCCCATTTATAGAAAAGTCATGATTATGTAATTTTAAATGACAGATCATACAATAAAATAGTCACAGTTATCACTAGATGATAAAATTGCAGGTTTAAATTTTTGTTCATTTTTTAAGTCTGTTTTCTCAGTCTTCAAAACAAATAGATGATAAGTATAATGGGAGAAACAGGTCATGTTTTTGCAAGAGAAATAATTGCACCTGGAAATATGTTCCCCACATAAAACATCTTATACCAACAAATGGCGTATACAATTTGCTTCCTCAGGGCTCAGCCTTGAAACGTTTTTCTCATCCAGATGTGCTCAGACCACGGCTCTGTACTCAGACAGAAGCAAAAGAAGGGGGATTTATACCCTCTCCCTTTTATAATCAGTAACTCCCCAGTACCATCAGGACGTAATCCACATATGATCTGTCACGACTTAGCCTCCACTGGTATCTTGAGTCTCATTTTCTACTCATAGTGACCCCAGTGGTCAGCTGTCACCATGCCGGCCCCCAACCCCTCCACGCACATACGCATGTAGTATTCTGCCTCATTCCTGAAGGGCTCGTGTGGCTTCCCACGTGAAACTCTGCAGTGTCATGCCTTGTGCCTTCACTCACCCTGTTTTCTTTGCTAAGAGTGCACTTCCCAGCCAAGTCCCAGGAATCCTTATATCCTCAGCTTAAACACCAATTCCTCCAAGAAGCTCCCCTTGGAGGGCTTCCCTCTGCCTTTGTTAGACTTTGTCAAGGCCTCCACCCTTACCGTCTTGGCATCTGTGTATCTGCTGTCCTATCCTGGTCACAACTGTCAGCTTTCTTCTCTCCCTCCACCACTGCAGTATCACCTCCAATGAGGGAAGGAAACATTCAGTGGTCATCCCTGCACCCAGATTGTCTGGGCCTGGTATTCAGTAGCAGCTCAATAAGCATCTGTTTCAATTCACCATTGTGGAAATATGGAACCAGCCCAAATGCTCATCAAGTGACAAGTGGATAAATGTGATCTAGAAAGAAATTGCGATATATATACACACCGTGGAATACTACTCAGCTGTAAAAATGAATGAAATGATGACATTCACAACGACCTGGATGGGATTGGAGACCATTATTCTAAGTGAAGTAACTCATGAATGGAAAATCAAACATTGTATTTCTCACTCATAATTGGGAGCTAAGCTATGAGGATGCAAAGGCATAATAATGATACAGTGGACTTTGGGGACTCAGGGAAAGGGCATTGGGGGTGAGAGATAAAAGACTACACATTGGGTACAGTGTACACTGCTTGGGCAATGAATAGGTGCACCAAAATCTCAGAAATCACCACTAAAGAATTTATTTATGTAACCAAACACTACCTGTTCGCCAAATATCCACAGAAAAAAAATTTAAAAGGTGCCTGATGAATTGCACAGAATCCCATGTGATTGAAGGCAACAGGATTGTTGGACTGTGTTATTTAGATGATACATCTTTCATCTTCTGCTTTTGCTCCCTCCAATCCGTCTTCCATATTCCAAAGTAATCGTTATAACTTAAATAAGATGTAGCTACCCCCAGGTTAAAACCCTTACATAAAACCTCATTACTGTTAGAATAAAATTCCAATGTTTGCTCATGGCCTATAAGCCCTGCAATGAAAATCTCTGACTTCAGCTCATGAAGTGCTAAAATATTTGTTAATTGGTGAAATGGATGGATGATTGTACGGATAGACGGATGGATGGATGGATGGATGGATGGATGGATGGATGGATGGAAGGAAGGAAGGAAGGATGAATGGAAGGATGAATGGATGGACAGATAAACTGATATATCAATGGATTGACGGGTGGATGGTGAATGAATGGATGACTTCTTCCTTTTATGTAAGTGTGAATTTATAGCGAGTATAGCTTGGGCATTCTTTAAAGAAGTGCTTCAAAAACATCCTATAGCAGGAGAAAAGTGGAAAGGACATCTGATTTTTGTTTTTGCCATTGCCCTTGTTTTTTTTCTTTTTTTTTTTGAGACAGAGTCTCACTTTGTCACCAGGCTAGAGTGCAGTGGCATGATTTCAGCTCACTACAACCTCTGCCTCCTTGGTTCAAGCGATTCTCCTGCCCCAGCCTCCCGAGTAGCTGAGACTGCAGGCACATGCCACCACATCCAGCTAATTTTTATATTTTTAGTAGAGACGGGGTTTCACCATTTTGGCCAGAATGGTCTCTATCTCTTGACCTTGTGATCCGCCTGTCATGGCCTCCCAAAGTGCTGGAATTATAGGCATGAGCCACTACGCCCTGTTTGCCATTACCCTCTTTTTGCAAGAATTTTGCTGCTCTGGGACTGAGTTTCCCCACCTTTTCACAGGGAAAAGATTGAAGCCAGAGGATTCAACAAAGTTCACAAGAAATTCTTCACTGGCTAATGGCCCTCGGGCAGCCACATTTTGTCATTGGATGCCTCTCTCACCTCCTCTCTCTCCTTTCTTTCCTCCCTACTAGGGGGAATCCTAGAATACCATTAAAACTTGATTTTCCTTGACTTTGTTTTTAACTGACAGATGACTTCAGGGTTTCATTTTCCTCCCAGATACTCATCAAAGGGTCCTCCTAAACAAAGCCAATTTGGGCCCCAAGACAGATTTTCAAGCTAACTGGCAAGGAAATTTCCTTCCTTCCTTCCTTCCTTCCTTCCTTCCTTCCTTCCTTCCTTCCGTCCCTCCCTCCCTCCCTCCCTCCCTCCCTTCCTTCCTTTCTTTCTTTCTTTCTTTTTTGAGATGGAGTGGTCTTTCTGGCCTGGATGTTCTATATAAATGGCATCATACCATATATGACTTTGTGTCTGAGTTCTTTCCATTAGCAGACTTTTGTCAAGTTTCACGCACATTGAAGCATGTATCAGTTTATCATTCGTTTTTATGGCTGAATAATATTCCATTGTATTGATATACCATGTTTTTTTCATTCATCTGTTGATGGCCATTTGGTTTGTTTCCACCTTTTGGCCTTTATAACTAGTGCTGTCGTAAACATTTTTGTTAGAGTATTTGTTTGAACACTTGTTTTCAATTCTTTTGGGCATCTACTTGGGAGCAGAATTGCTAGGCTCTGTGATCATTCTTTAACGTTTTGAGAAACCACTGAACTATTTTCCACAGTGGCTGCTCTGTTTTACATTCCTACATACTGCCATTGCCTGGGGAGGAGGTGACAATGGTTGCGACTTCATCTGCAGAAGTAGATGGGGGAATGTCAATAGAAGCGGATAAATGCATGATTGTTTAAAGAATCACCTAACCTGAGAACTTCTAGATGTGGAAAAATTCTAAATGTTGGAAAAAAATTGTACAAAGACACCTGTGGTCTGACTTTGAAGTGAAAGATAGTGGGGAGATTTGAGTCCTGGGGATGGGAACAATTTTTTGGACAGTCTTTGCTCGATTATTGGTATGTTTTATGGAGTAACAAAATTTCCATTATCATACAAAATTAGCCAGGTCTGGTGGCACATGCCTGTAATCCCAGCACTTTGGGAGGTCAAGGTGGATGGGTCGCTCGAGCTCAGGAGTTCAAGACTAGCCTGAGCAACATGGCAAAACCTTGTCTCTACAAAAAATTAGCCAGGCATGGTGGTGCATGCCTGTAGTCCCAGCTACTTGGGAGGCTGAGGTGGGAGAATTGCTTGAGCCTGGGAGGCAGAGGTTGCAGTAAGCCAAGATCACGCCACTGCATTCCAGCCTAGGCAACAGAACGAGACCCTGTCTCAAAAATAAGTAATTAACTTTGAAAGCACCCCAAATATGGAAATCCATCGAGAAGGAAAGCAGATTAGTTGTTAGCTGGGGCACAGGGAATGAAGGTGATTAGCTATGAATACAGAGTGATTAGCTATGAATACAGAGTCTCCTTTTGAGCTGATGAAAATGTCCTGGAACAAGAGAGGGTGTAGCTGTACAACATTGGGAATGAGCTAAAGCCCACTGAATTGTCTACTTCAGCATGGTTAATTTTATGTTATGTGAAATTTACATCAATTTGTTTTTGCATTTTTTTTTTTTTGTTTTTTGTTTTTTGTTTTTTTTAAGATAGAGTCTCACTCTGTTGCCCAGGCTAGAGTACAATGGCACGATCTCAGCTCATTGCAACCTCCGCCTCCCAGATTCAAGTGATTCTCCTGCCTCAGCCTCCTAAGTAGCTGGAATTACAGGCACCCACCATCATGCTCGGCTAATTTTTTTGTATTTTTAGTAGAGATGGGGTTTCACCGTATTGGCCAGGCTGGTCAAGTGATCCACCCGCCTCAGCCTCCAAAAGTGCTGGGATTACAGGCGTGAGCCACCACGCCCAGCCCTACATCAATTTTTAAAAATGCAAATCAGTATATGTTCCCTGGTTGTAACTCTCCAGTGGCTTCCCTGAGATTTGAGTTCAAATATTTATACAAGTTTCTGACCTGTCAGGGAAGTTTCCAGGATCCAGCCTACCTTACATTATGGGTTCTTGTCACATCCACCTTTAGTCACCATGCTGGCATCCAATTGGCCCAGCTCACGCCTGCCTCCCAACCTTTGTTCTTGTTCCTCCTCCTGCCTGCAAAGCTCTGCTACAATCCCTGTAAGGTTTTCTCACATGGGTCATCAATAGCTCCTCAGTGTCGCCCCCTGGTGGAGTTCCTCTTTGATCATTTCACCAACTTTGCCTGTTGACCCTTCACCTCATTACCCTTTATAATTTTCCTATTAATTCTTATTATCGGAAATAATTTTATTAATCTCCATTTTTGTAAATTGAAGTGAAATCCACATTACCAAAAATAACCATTTTCAGTGTACAATTCAGTGGCATTGAGTCCATTCACAATTTTGCACACTCACCACTGCTATCTAGTTACAAGAGGCTTTCATCATTCCAAAAGAAAACCCCATACCCAGGACACAGTCTGTCCTCATCCCCCCTCCATCAGCCCCCAGCAACCACCAATCTGCTTTCTGACTCTATGGGTTTACCTATTCTGAATATTTTCATGTAAATGGAATCATATAATACATGACCTTTTACATCCGGCTTCTTTCACTTAGCATGATGTTTTCAAGGTTCATACATCTTGTAGCGTGTGTCAGAATGCCGTTCCTATTCATGGCCAAATAATATTTCATTGTATGGATATACAGCATTTTACACATCGGTTAATCTGCTGATGAGCATTTGAATTCCTTCCACCTTGTGGACTATTGTGAATAATGCCACTGTGAACTTGTGTATACCATTTGTTTGAGTATCCATTTTCAATACTTTGAAGAATGGAGTTCCTGGGTCATATAGTAATTTGGTTTAACTTTTTAAGAAACTACAGATGTGTTTTCCACAGAGGCTGAACCATTTTACATTTTGGCTGTATTTTTAATATATTCCCCTACAGCATCCAAATTTTGTTCACTGCTCTAGTCTCAGCATCTAGAAAACTAGCCAGCACCCAGTAGGTCCTCAGTAAATACTTCTAAAACAAAAAGAGTAGACATAGGGCCAGGTGCAGTGGCTCACGCCTGTAATCCCAGCACTTTGGGAGGCCAAGGCAGGCGGATCACCTGAATTCGGGAGTTCGAGACCAACCTGACCAACATGGAGAAACCCCGTCTCTACTAAAAAAATACAAAATTAGTCGGGCATAGTGGCACATGCCTGTAATCCCAGCTACTAGGGAGGCTGAGGCAGGAGAATCGCTTGAACCTGGGAGGCAGAGGTTGCGGTGAGCCGAGACCGCGCCATTGCACTCCAGCCCGGGCAACGAGCAAAACTCTGTCTCAACAACAGCAAAAAAAGAAAAAAGAAAGAAAATAAAAAAGTAGACATAGCTCTCAGGCTTATATAACTAGATGAGAACAGCAGTCTGCAGTTCAAAGCCACAGCCCTTTTGCAAGCAGCCTTTACCTGCCACAATGTCCTCCCAGTGTAACTTAGGTCAGGCAAATTCACTCCCAAGACTCTTTCAAAATATCTCACTTCCTGGAAGGAAATCAGATTTACAGGGAGATGTTTTGGCCAAACCACAAGTCTTGGGGCTCAAGAGAGAAGCTTGGGGGGGGTGCGGACATACCCCATGAACGCATGGCCACGATGACCCGTGCCTAGCTTCACGGAGCCCCCGCCCCACTTTGCCTTCTTTTGTCTACCTATTCCAGGAAGGGGACAACCGTACCCATTTTAGGGTTAAAGCCATGGCAATATGAAATGTCTCCAAGGTGATATTCACTCTCAGGAACCTAATCTCCTGGTGGATGAGAACAGACTTAATGACTCCAGGACCAGAAGCCTGAGCTAATAATTGCTTTGTGACTCTGGCAAGGGAACAGATCACTTAGTCCAATTATGTTCAAATATGTAATAAGTTGTATCAGTGGTAATGGGTTCAGTATGACAACTTGAGCAAAAACAAAGAGAGACATTTTATGATTAGATGTTTATTCTGTCTCCGTTTCTCTTGGCAGCACCACTGTTCTGCCTGCACACACGTGCATATGCATGCACCTCTTAAATGGAACCATGTGATGGTTTATTCTTCAGAGAGGCCATGAAAAGAATATGGATGCTTTGAAGTCAAACAGAACTGTATTAGGATCCCAGCTCTCTTCTACTAATTAGCTGTGTGACCTCAAACAGCTTACCGTACCTCTCTGAACCTCAGTTTCTTATAAAGTGGGAACCTCAGGCCAGGCATGGTGGCTCATAGCTGTAATCTCAGCACTTTGGTAGGCTGAGGCGGGAGGATCACTTAAGGTCAGGAGTTTGAGACCAGCCTGGCCAATATGGTGAAACTGCGTCTCTACTGAAAATATAAAACTTAGCCGGGCGTGGTGGACATGCCTGTAATCCCAGCCACTCAGGAGGCTGAGGTAGGAGAATCGCCTAAACCCGAGAAATTACAGTAAGCTGAGATCACACCACTGCACTCCAGCCTGGGCGACAGGGCAAAAATCCATCTCAATAATAATAATTTTTAAAAACGGGAACCTCAGTAATATTTGTGCCACTCACTATGACTGGCATGACACATGTAAGGTGCATGCCTACCATCTGGAGAATAACTAAGCATCTTTTCTTTCCCCAAAGAAGCCCACTTGGCAGTCAGAGGAGAGGGTCCAAAGTTGAGCACGCTTTTACATTTTTGGTGTGTCATGGTAGCCATGTCTTGGGAGAGCCATCTCCTCAGAAATAGGGTCAATTGCATGTGTTTGGTGATAATTAAAAATCACAAAGAACAACATGTAACCCAGTAGTCTTTGAAATACCCATTAGCACAAACCGGTAAGGAAAAGGCAAAGATAGCTGTGGCATAATTCAGCACTCGATTTCAGGCTGACATGCTTTAATCTGGCTTTTAAATTTTTAATTATGTTAATCTAATTTTAGACATTAATGAGATTGTGGTGCACAGTATTTATTTCCATTTCAGGTTGTTTTCTTTCCTCTTCAGGCACCCACTCTTTCAAATAGTGCGGGGCCACTTGAGCCAGCCACCTTCCTCGGCACGATGGGAGTTGCTTTCCAGCGTACATCTGCCTGATTACTCAAAGTGTGGTCCACGGACCAGCACAGGCTTCTCCTGGGGACCCGTTAGCAATGCAAACTCTTAGCCCCACTCTAGATCTAGAATTGGTATGTTTAAAAGATCCTCCAATGACTGTGTTTGAGCACATAAAGTTGTGACAAGCGTGCCATTCAAGGACCCTCTAGATGCCATGTGATGTTTCAGTGAACATAGCTGGTCCATGGATCCTTAGGCTGTGATGGGCTCCAAATCTAGGCAAAACCACCCAGGATCCCTCCAGAGTTTTGGCAGTTGTTTTGTTCCCCCCACCCCTCATTTCAATACCTGGCTTGGGGACCGGAGAGAACACATCATCTCGAGAAATCCAAAGCCCAGAGTAAAACATCAGTCCTTGCTTGGATCTTTCACTGTTAACTGTAGCAGCAGCAGCTAAAAGGGCCCTTATAAGAATAAACACAGCTCGCTTTTGCTCCGTGTTGACTGTGCGCTGTGTCGCATTCTCAGTACTTTACCCATAATAGCTCATGTAATCCTTGCAGCATCCCTGGGATGTACCAGTATTCGTCGCATTTCACAGAGGAGGAGACTGAGGCTCACAAGTGTGAGTGACTTCCCCGAGATCTCAGCTAGTCAGTCTTAGAAACCAGGAGTCTGAGTTAGGGTCTGAGCTTTGATCAGTTGACCTCAACCCAGATGAGACCCTGATTCCTTTATTTGCAAATATTTACCTACAAAATGCCAGGCGTTCGAGAGGCACTGGGGAGAGAATGATGAACAGAGACAGAGACTTTACCCTTGGGGAGTTTACAGTCTAGTAAGGAAGGACATTAACCAGACCATCACATACACACATACAAGTGTCCTTACAAATGGGGACAATGCTATAGGAAGGGGATACAGAGAGTGCTAAGAATGGCCAGCAGGCAGGAGGATCTGCCTGGGATGGTGTCAGGAAGACCTCCCTAGATCTTCGAGCTTAGAGCTTTGAGCTCAGGGCTCATGGAATTATTAGCTAACAGTGGGGCATGTTAGCTAGTATTTCTGGAACATTCCAGAAATGAAGGAAAACATTTGAAAATATCCTGAGGGAAGGGGTCAATAGGATGTGTGGGGTATCTGAAAGAAGGGGTCCAGGGTGTGAGGGACTGGATTCAGATGCTCCACGGGGGCCTGGAGAATTCCCTCTCTCTGTCTCTGGATTCTACCTTCCTGGATCGGCTCATCTCCAGTGAGTTCTGCTCTTTTTTCATTTTGAGGCAGGGTCTCTCGCTGTGTTGCCAGGGCTAGAATACAGCGGCGCAATCATAGCTCACTGCAGCCTCAACCTCCTGGGCTCAAGCAATCCTCCTGCCTCAGCCTTCAGAGTAGCCAGGACTACAGAAATGTGTCCTATGAACAGCTGATTTTTTTAAATTTCTGTAGAGATGGGAGTCTTGCTATGTTTTCTAGGCTGGTCTCAAACTCCTGAGCTCAAGTGGTCCTCCAGCCTCAGCCTCCCATAGTGCTGGGATTACAGGCACAATGAGGTCTTGTCATATGAAGGCAAAGATGACTCCCTCCGTCTCTGATGTTTTATTGGCTTATTACCAACCAAAGGGAGGATGGTCTTTTCTGATTGTTCTAAGGTCTTTCTAAGAAGGATTCCCAATGGTTACATTCCTATCCCTGGATCAATCACTCCAGCCAGCAGGAGCAAATGCTGAGGTTCACCAGACCGGGGGACCACCTCTGGAGCCCAAGGTATCTCCTGGTATCCTTCAACATTTCCTTTGTAGCCCTCCTTTACTCCGTTCCTAGGGTCAGGGTCTAATGAGTCATTCTTAGAGGAATTTAAGAGGCATTATAAAGAAGCACTATAAAATGCCCTTGGTTATTTAAAAAGTGCTATATTACATGTAAACTTTTATCATAGAACCTGTGCTGGCTTTAGAAATGTTCCATGATAAGGGTAGCATCTTAGAATCAATAAGAGGGTACCGAGTGCTGTCTCGGGCATGAGATCTTGGATGAGGCATCCAGGAAATGTTGAGTCATGAATTCTCGTCTCATTTTCCCAGAGTTGCTATGTACCACTTCCTCACTCCCAGCTTTGTTGCTGATAATCATTAATAAGGATATATTGATTGGCTACAGAGGATAGGATTCTGTATCTTGGGATGGAGGAGAGAAGAGGGAGACAGACAGACAGAAACAGGGATTGACAGAGACATGTAACTAGAGAGGGCAGGAAACCACAAATTCACACAGAGTAGGCTTACAAAATCATTGAGGGAAATACTCAAACACAAGTGTAAAATTAATTGAGATTCCATTTGTAATGGGATAGGGTTCTTAGGTCAAAGGCAGGATGCACTTTGACCTGGAGTCCTAGGAACTGTGCTGGCCTCCTTACTATGCCTGAGAGAGGAGAGGAATGGCCGGGGGAACAGGGGGCATTTGAGATGGAGAAGGGGTCCTCTTCTGGGAACTTTTTCTTCCCCACTGAACACAGCAGGCAAACCGCAGCCAGCATCCGCCTCCAGAAGGAACAGCCATGGCCCACGCACGCGGCGTCTGCAGCCAACTCACACGTCTACCACCGTGCTGTTGTTGATAAGACATTTACAAATTCAGTGAGAGAAAAATGTGGTCATTTATACCGCAGCGTTGTAAAGCTTGACATTAGTGGAGCTATTGGAGCCCATGAATCACAGAAGGAGGTAAAAATTCAAATGGATATAAATGTCCATTAATAGTGGAAAAGTTAAATAAATTACACTTCATCCACATCTTGGAATAATGGGAAGCTATTATAAAAATGAGATAGACTTCTATGGAGTGCCACAGAAATCTCCCAGAAATGCTAAGTTAAAATAAACAAAAAAGCAAATTGCAGAACAATGCATAGAGTCTGATTCTATTTATTTATGGTAGAAAAAATACCTGTGCCTGTAAATGTGCTGATAAAGGATCTATGCCAAGCAAGACCAGTGATTATCTCCTGGGAGGAACTAGTGTGAATGGGATGGAGATTCCCACATTTTCTTTATGTATTTATATTCTTTATATATTTCCTGTTAGAGCCTTTTTCCATGAAAATAAAAATATATATAAATTGCATCATTGCATCTACCGTGTGAGAATTAACAATGAAAGTTAGTGATCTCGGGCCTGGCATAGCGGTTCCACCTTTAATCCCAGCACTTTGGGAGGCCCAGGTGGGCAGCTCACTTGAGCTCAGGAGTTCGAGACCAGCCTGGCCAACATGGTGAAACCACATCGCTACTAAAAATACAAAAGTTAGCCAGGTGTGGTGGTGTGTGCCTGTAGTCTCAGCTACTAGGGAGGCTGAGGCAAGAGAATCGCTTGAAGCTGGGAGGTGGAGGTTGCAGTGAGCCAAGACAGCGCCACTGCACTCTAGCCTGGGCGAAAGAGGGAGACTCTATCTCAAAGGAAAAGAAAAAGTTAGTGATTCTTGGAAAACGGGGGAAAAAAGTCAATTTCTCTTTGACCTCATTACTCATGTTCTCACCCCAGCAGTAGCAGGGGTCCTCTGGCTCTGACTACAGTGGTGTATCTGTGGCTCTCCTGCCACCCTGCCTTTGCCCAGCTAGAGTACGCTCCTCTCCATCACTGTCCGTGCATCAGGTTGTTTTCATGCAGGTGCAGGCAGTGACACTAAGTCCCATTCATGGGACAATGAGGCCTCATTCAGAACAAAGGCTTGAAGAAGGTGAGGCATTTGGAGAAGCAGATTTCTGGAGAAAAGCGTTGCATGTAGTGGGAACAGTTGGAGCAAGGGCCTGGTGATAGGGCCATGACTCGTGCGTGCATTCAGTGAACATTCAAGGAGCATCGAGGCAGGTGGGAGGTGACAGCTGGGTTAGGGAGAGAATGAGGTGGGAGGAGGGGTGGGAGCCAGATCACCTAGGATCATGTAGGGACTTTGCTCCATTGCAGGGACTTTGGCTTTTCTTTTCTTTTTTTCTCTTTCTTTCTTCTTCTTCTTCTTTTTTTTTTTTTTTTTTGGACGAAGTCTCTCTCTGTCACCAGGCTGGAGTGCAGTGGTGTGATCTCGGCTCATGGCAACCTCTGCCTCCTGGGTTCAAGCGACTCTCCTGCCTCAGCCTCCCAAGTAGCTGAGACTACAGGTGTGTGCCACCACGCCCAGCTACTTTTTGTATTTTTAGTAGAAACAGGGTTTCACCATGTTGGCCAGGATGGTCTCAATCTCCTGACCTCGTGATCTGCCCAACTCAGCCTCCCAAAAGTGCTGGGATTACAGGTGTGAGCCACCGCACCTGGTCAGGACTTTGGCTTTTGCCTTGAATTCCATGGTGCCCTGGAGGGCTCTGAGCAGAGAAGCAACATGAACTGGGGGTCTCTGGGTTCTAACAGGGTGGCTCTGGTGGCTGAGTTGAGACGATAGCAGAGTTGGGGGGGAGGTGCTTGAAAGCTGGGGGAGCAGTTAGGAGGCCGTTGCAGTCCCAGGTGGCTGGGGCCCAGGTGATAGAGGTGGAGGAAATGAGAAAGAATAGGATTCTGGATACATTTGGAGGTGGAACCCCCTCCCCAAACCCCTCCCCATTTCCTCCACCCCCAACCTCTTTGTTCTTCCTGCCACAAACAATCCAGGTCAAGAGTGAGCCACCATCAGTGCCTCATGTCTAAGCTCAGTACATCTCAGGAGCCTCTACTCAGTTATTTCTTGAAAGGCTCTCCGTTTATTAATGGCAGCTGCTCCCGTCTCTCAGGGCATGAAAGCAGGTCCATTAAGCTCAGATTGGCAACCTGAGACTGGGCGGAAGGGGACCACAGGACAGAGATGACAGCAGCAGCGGCGGCAGCAGCAGGAGAAAGCGAGCTATTCCATGAGAAGGATCTCTTCTCCTCCCAGTCCTCTCCCGCTGCTATTTTTGGAAAAGCTTCCTCTCTTGAATCCCACATGCACCCCCTTAAAGTCCTGGGAGAGTTACCTTACCTGCCTCCCTGTTCTCATTCAGGCAGGGATCTGGGTTGTTCTTTTTTGAGGGAGTTAATATATTCTTATTTTCATGTGCTCATTCATCTGGCAAATATTTTCTAAGGGCCAGGTAGTCTGACAAGCAGCGAAGATGCACAGTGGGCCTCATCAGTGCAGTCCCTGACTACACAGAGCCTAAACTCCAATAGAAAAGGCAGACGTAAAACAACAAATCAATCCCGTAAGCTGTAGAATGTTGTTGGGGTCAAGAGGCAGCAGAGGCTTACAGTGCAGACTACGGAACTAGACCCTTTGCTGAGTGGTCTCAGGCAAGTTACCGAGCCTCCCTGTGCCCCAGTTTTCTCATTTGTGGAACAAGAGAGACTAAGAATGCCTACTCCATAGCTTTGTTTTGTTTTGAGACAGGGTCTCACTCTGTCCATAGCTTTGTTTTGTTTTGAGACAGGGTCTCACTCTGTCACCCAGGCTGGAAGGCAGTGGCATGATCTCAGCTCACTGCCATCTCCACCTCCCGGCTTCAAGTGATTCTCCCACCTCAGCCTCCCCAGTAGCTGGGGAGGCATAGGCACGCATCATTACACCCAGCTAATTCTTACATTTTTTTTTGGTAGAGAAGGGGTTTCATTATGTTAGCCAGGCTGGTCTCGATCTCCTGAGCTTGAGTGATCCCCTTGACTTGGCCTCCCAAAGTGCTGGGATTACAGGTGTGAGTCATCATGCCAGGCCATTTGTTGATGGATTAAAAAAATTCACATGTACAAAGCTCTTATGAAAATATCCAGCACATAGGAAATATCATGTGGGTGTTAGCTACTATTATAAGCATTTAATTCTGACTGTGTTAGTTCCATAAAGGGAACATACAGGGGATGTAGAGCGCCAGAGGAGGTTATAAATGTAGGACGTGGAGAGCAGTCTCTCCATGGAGGTGAAATTAACATGAGACCTGAGAGATGAGGAGGAACCAGGTATGCAAAAGTGTAGGACGAGAGGGTGCAGGGAAAAGTGTTCGAAGTAGAGGGAAGGGTATGAGCAGAGCCTCTGCTGCAGCAAAAGAGGTTGACCTTTTGGAGAAATGTAGAAGGGTACATGGAGCCCCACGAGCCAATGGGCCACCTGGTCCTTCCCCGAGACTTAGACATCAAGAAGCAGAAGACAGTGCACCAACCTGAAATAGCCAATGGCCAGCTGAATGCCCCAGAGGATTCTGACTTAGATCTTTGTCAAGTGATCCTTCCATAGATTGAGTCTTTGTCAGTCATGACATGTTTTCGGTCTCTTTTCCTGGCCAATCATTTCCCCTGGGAATTTGGAGTTGGACTTGGTTGTTCTTGCCAGTTTGTTTTGGGCACTAGTACTGAGAGGACATAAATAAAAATGGGGTGGCCACCTTTGGGTCTTTGGGTTGTGAGAAAGAGAGGCAGAAAAGGCCACTCTGCCAAGGAAGAAATGACACAAACTAGCTGAAAGCACCAGAGCAGAGAGAGGGAAGAGTTGCTTTGGACCCTAATAGGTCCAGTTTCTGATTCTAGCCCCTGTGAGCCCAGCTATACTATCTGTCTGTGCACTCCAGGAAATGCTCTTCAATACTTCCGATAAAGCTTTATCTGATTTGAGTCAGTTTCTTGGGCTTGCAACCAAACCCCCCTGAGAAACCCCTTCATTTCCTTGACCATTCCATGAAATGTCCAGGCAGAAGCC
Organism: Piliocolobus tephrosceles; assembly: GCF_002776525.5. Classification (NCBI taxonomy): domain Eukaryota; kingdom Metazoa; phylum Chordata; class Mammalia; order Primates; family Cercopithecidae; genus Piliocolobus; species Piliocolobus tephrosceles. Next base: position 16,713,610 of record NC_045450.1, read on the forward strand.
GTTATATTGTTGAACTTCCCAGGTCTGGGTGGTGGACACAAGATTTCACGAATGGTCTGTAGAATCTTCCACTTGCGTGAACCCTTTCAGGTAGAAAATTCTCATCAGCAAGCATGGGTGTGTTCCAATAAAGAAGAAAGCCCAGCTCAATATGTTAGCCCTTTGTACATAGGTCTGTACACAAAACAGTAGTTTTAGGTGGTTTATCCTTAGAATTTCTGCATATCTGAGCATCTAGGTGAAATGTGATTCAAACATTTGAAGGCAACATAGATCCCTTGGACATGGTAAGGGCAGATCTATCCACAAAGTGGCCCTGAAGTATTTTTTAAAAACTTACGTTCTTGATTGATTCATTGGGAAACTAATAATAGTCAATATTTATTGATTAATTATTACACACTAGAAGTCATGTTGAGTGCTTGATATGAATGAACTTATTCGATCATCCTTGCAGTCCTGTGAAATAGGTATTATTATCCCTATTTGCAGATTTAAAAACTGAGACACTGAAAGAGTAAAGAACTTACCTAAGGGCATTTGCTAGCAAATGACAGTGCTGGAGTTAAAACTTCACAGTCCATATAACTGGTTCTGTAGCTTATTTCTAAAGCATCATGTTTCTGATCGTTACTGTTTTATTCCTCTGAGATGCTATAATAGAAAGTCTCTGTCCCCACACTCTCTCACATCTGCTAACTCTCCCACCACCCCCAAATATCTGAGTAGATGTGGCATATCTACCAAAAGTCATTATTGGCACGTGGGGTGGTATAGCCACTAGGAAAATAATTCACCAAGGAAATAAAAATGATAGTTGGCGTTTATTTAGTACCTAATGCATGCCAGGCTATTCCCTTTGTGTTCATTATTTCACTTAATCATTATCCATATGAGGAAGATATATTTGACCCATTTTGTAGATGATGAAGCTCAGACTTAAAAAGATTGTGTGATGGCTGGGCGCGGTGGCTCACGCCTGTAATCCCAGCACTTTGGGAAGCCAAGGCCGGCGGATCACGAGGCCAGGAGTTCGAGACCAGCCTGATCAACATGGTGAAACCCCGTCTCTACTAAAAATATAAAAATTAGCCGAGCATGGTGGCATGCACCTGTAATCCCAGCTACTCAAGAGGCTGAGGCAGAAGAACTGCTTGAACCCCAGAGGTGGAGATTGCAGTGAGCCAAGATTGCACCACTGCACTTCAGCCTGGGCGACAGAGTGAGACTCCATCACACACACACAAACATAAAAAGTAAAAAAAAGATTCTGTGACTTAGCCAGCCAGGGTCGCAGAGCTCAGTGATATTTGGTTCAATGGGGATGTTTTGGAATATCACAGTGGTTCAACCTCATCTCATAACCCTTCACCAATGGTATCCTCATCCATAAGGGGCAGTGCAGAGCAGAAAGAGAATGACAGGTGTCACTGATGCCCAAACGAACCAGAAATGCAAGAACAGGCTAGACATTGCCCTAAGGTCTCCCAGACATCATGGGGGAGTGATAGTGATGAGCTTTATTTAGGTGGAGATTGAAATTACTGCCATTGTAGTTAGAATGGAGCCAGAGAAATATGGCACCATGTCTAGGAGGATCAATTGAATTTTGTCACCTTCTGGTCCATTAAACTCTGATTACACACCCATCAAAACAATACAGCTTTATAAACAAAAAATTCATGGAGCACCTATCACGTGCCAGACACTGTGGAGTACAGCATATGCAATAAAAGACAATATGTCCACAGATTTAACTGAATTCAAGACGATGCTATTTAGACAAGTGGGATGACAGTAGCAGCAAAGGAATGTAAGATGTCTTCACATATTCACATACGCCAATACTAAGCTAAGAGCTTTATTGAATCTATTTAATCCTCACAAAACAGACAAAAAAAAAACAAGGCAGGCATTAATATCCTTCAAGGATGAGGAAACTGAGGCTCAGATAGGTTTTTTTAAAAATCCTCAGGATCACACAGATGGTAAGCAGTGGTACTAGGTTTCAGGTTTCCGCCCGTATCTCTCCGGCTCTGAAGCACATGGGTGTGACCACCATGAGATATTGCTTCTTGTGTTTGTCATATTGTCGTTTTCTTGTTCATAATAGGCTCCAACTATTCATGGAAAGTTTCCCTTGGAGAGTTCCATTCTCACCCCCACGCACCGACACTGCTGGTGAGAGAGGTTAGGAGATACCACTGTCTCTCCTGAAGTTTTCTAAAGGCTCATGCGTATTCTGTAGGTTTCTATGGGTGAGTTTGCTCTGGTTTTTATTTTTTTAACAAAGTCATAAATAGTTGATGTGGCGAGGCTGACCACCCAGCCAGCTTCCCTCCACTCTTTGTGGTGGGTTTCACATCCCAGTCTCTTAGGGCCAGAAGACATGTTTTAACCTAAAAGAAAATGTCTCAACCACAGAGCTTCTGACATGGGAGTTCTGTTCTTTTACTATGAGGCAGGAGTCAAAGTGAGTAGACAGGAAGGCAGAGAGTTGTGCATGTCAGCTGGAACCAAAGTCTCACACTTATGCCCCCAGGCAGGGCTGCATTCCAGACATCTTGTCCTCTTTGGTGGCCAGGAATAGAGAGATAGGGTGGGGTCCATGTCAAGCTTCTGTTTGACAAAAAACAAACCAATTCAGGCTGGTATCAATGAGAAGAATAAAAAAGTATTAGAAGTTATTAGTGGCCAGGTGTGGTGGCTCATGCCTATAATCCCAGCACTTTGGGAGGCAGAGATGAGTGGATCACGAGATCAGGAGATCAAGACCATCCTGGCTAACACTGTGAAACCCCGTCTCTACTAAAAATACAAAAAATTACCTGGTCATGGTGGCAGGTGCCTGTATTCCTAGCTACTCGGGAGGCTGAGGCAGGAGAATCGCTTGAACCTAGGAGGCAGAGGTTGCAGTGAGCCGAGATTACACAACTGCACTCCAGCCTGGGCAACAGAGTGAGACTCCATCTCAAAAAAAAAAAAAAAAAAGTTATTAGTTAGATCTCTAAGAGGTGGCATACAGGGTGGAATGGTGGCCTCCAAAAGATATGACCATGTCCTAATCCCTGAAATCTGTAAATGTGGCTTTATTTGGCAAATGGGATCCTTATAGATAGAAATAATTTAAAGGTCTTGAGATGAGGAAATCATTCTGGATTATCCACATGAACCCTAAATCCAATGACAAGTGTCCTTATAAGAGTGAAGCAGAGGTCATATGAAATAGACACTTGCACATGCATGTTTATACCTGCACAGTTCACAATTGCAAAAATATGAAACCAGCTCAACTGCCCATCAACCACAAGTGGATAAAGAAAATGTGGTATATATAGATACCGTGGAAAACTAGTCAGTCATAAAAAGGGACAAAATAATGGCATTCACAACAGTCTGGATGGAGTTTGAGACCATTATTTCAAGTGAATTAACTCGGGAATGGAAAACCAAATATTGTATGTTTTTACTCATCAGTGGGAGCTAAGCTATGAGGATGCAAAAGCATAAAAATGATAGAGTGGACTTTGGGGACTTGGGCATACATTGGGAGGGATGAGGGATAAAAGACTACATGCTGGTGACAGATACACTACTCAGGTGCACAAAAATCTCAGAAATCACTACTAAAGAACTTTTCTTTCTCTCTCTCTCTTTTTTTTGAGACAGTGTCTTGCTGTGTCACCCAGGCTAGAGTGCACTGGCCCAATTTCAGCTCACTGCAACCTCTGCCTCCCAGGTTTCAAGCAATTCTAGCACCACAGCCTCCTGAGTAGCTGTGATTACAGGTTCATGCAATCTTGCCTGGATAATTTTTTGTTGTTGTTATTGTTTGTTTTTGTATTTTTAGTAGAGATAGGGTTTCACCGTGTTGGCCAGGCTGGTCTTGAACTCCTCCCCTCAAGTGATCTGCCCACCTCGGTCTCCCAAAGTGCTGAGATTACAGACGTGAGCCATCACATCCAGCCCACCACTGAAGAACTTTTCCATGCAACCAAACACTACCTGTTTCCCCAAAACTATTGAAATAAAAATAAATATTTTTAAAGTAAAAAAAAACGAGAGGTTTTTGGTTTTTTTTCTTTTTTTTTTTTTTTTGAGACGGAGTCTCACTCTGTCACCCAGGCTGGAGTGCAATGGCCAGATCTCAGCTCACTGCAAGCCCCGCCTCCTGGGTTTATGCCATTCTCCTGCCTCAGCTTCCCGAGTAGCTGGGACTACAGGCGCCCACCACCTCGCCCGGCTAGTTTTTTTGCATTTTTTAGTAGAGATGGGGTTTCACCGTGTTAGCCAGGATGGTCTCGATCTCCTGACCTTGTGATCTGCCCATCTCAGCCTCCCAAAGTGCTGGGATTACAGGCTTCAGCCACCATGCCTGGCCAAAAATGAGAGTTTTTAAAAAGTGAAACAGAAAGAGTCTTAGCACCATCAGAAGAGAAGACACACAGAAGAGAAGGAAGCCTGACCATGCAGGTAGCAATGAGAGTGATGCAGCCAGAATTGAAGGGATGCCAGCGGCCACTAGCAGATGAAGAAGCAAAGAAGGAATTCTCCCCTAAAGCCTCCAGAAGGAAAGCCACTATTGAGGGAAATGCCAGCTTCCATGGTGAAGCCTGGAGCAAGCAACCTGATTGGTGGAAATGAGGTCACATGCTTTTACCCTAGCTGCAAGGGAAGCTGGGAAAAGTGGTATCAGCTTCTGTAGGGAAAGGTGGAAACAGCGACCAGGGGGATTTCCTCAGCATAGGTAGGTTCTGGGCAGTCAAAAAGGAGGAGAGATGTTCTCTAGGGATGGCTAACAGAGCACATCTTCATTCTGCACTCTGACTCTTCCTATTAGTTGGAAATAACAGGGAATCCCATGCTTCTCCAAGTCTAAGCAGCCCTGCAGCCACCTTGCTGGGTGAGCCGTGTCTCAGGTGTCTTGCTCCTGTGTATGATGAACTGTCAGTTTTGCTTGCCTAATTCCATTACCGTAGCAGCTGGGTTTTAGTGCTGATTTTGGTTTTTTTCTGAGTTAACTATTCTTTCCTTGTCAGTGCTTGCATCCTGTTGAAGGCAACTCAGCAACACCAGCAGTGTTACATGATCTGGCCTCACCACTCTCCCCAGTATCTCTCCACTGCTCCCTGGGCTCCAGCCACACTCATTTCCCCCACTGCTTCTGGAATATTCCAGGTACCCTGCTCATCAGGGCTGTCGCTCACTTGCTCCCCTCTGCCTGGAATAGACCTCCCTTCCACCTGCCATGACTTACTGCCTCATTTGATTCAGCTCTTTGCCCAAATGTCACCTCTTCCAAATGACTTTTCCCAGCTGCTTGATCTAAAACAGTAGCCTCTTCTCATCATTCTTCATCTTTTACCTGCTTTACAATAAAAGTACTTATCACTAGCTAGTATGAATTATGCATTTATTTGCTTATTTTTTTATTGTGTACTTTCCTCCCACTAGAACACAAGTTCCATAAGAAGAGAAATCTTTCTATTTTGCTTGCTACTGTATCCCTAGTGTCTAGAATAATTCTTGAAATGTAGGAGTTGTTCCGCATATACTAGTGCAATGCACAAATTATATTGTCACTAATAGTTTCAATATTTCCCCCTTTTAACCAGGATTTAGTCATTTCTAGAAAATGATTCTTTCCGTCATTCTGCCTGTCTTCCAGAGCCTAGCAGAGTGCCGAATGCATAATGGGTTGCAGGGAATATTTATGGGAGGGATGAATGAATGGGTGAGCACATTTAGACTCTTGTTAAAACCAAACACTTGGCAATCAAATGCAAGATTCTCAAGTTGAAATTTCTTCTAATGGTATTTCCCAACTTTAAGCTGGCATCCAATACAATCATTTCTGTCTTTCTAGAGCTCTACTCACACATATAGACAGCTGATATGGTTTTGTACGCATGGAACCTTATTCTAGTAAGGAGTGATAAATATTTGTCTACTTTGTATGTTTATTCATTAGCACAATCTCTTCCCCACCAACCCCACCAGACAAGAACTGATGTTGAACAACATTCTATGGAACAGATAAACAGGGATGGTTTTGTCTGGGGTCCCAGGTCATTGTCCACATCACCTACCTTTGTGTCATTACAACTGTAAGTTCTGGGTCTCTCTAGCAGCCTTGGAAACACCTGTATTGAGAAGAAGAACTGTCTCTTTCAGATTCCACACAAATATCCCTTATTCCCTTTTACTTATTTTGTTGGCAATGAAGATTCTAGGGGTGTGTCCAGGCTCAGACAGCCTCACGGGAGGTTGCAAGCCTGGGTAGGGGAATGTGAGCAGAACAACAAAGACAGCCTAGATGGAGATTTCTGTCCTCATTGTTTAATTCCATGTACTTCCTCTGGTTCAATCTGGGGCCATTATAGGAAGAGGCTTCATTATATATGTGTGTGTGTGTATTTATATGTATATATATAATTTACATATATAATGTGCTATGTACTATATTACACATTGTATATACTGTGCTATGTACTCTTAGGTTGATGCAAAAATAATTGCAGTTTTGCCACTTTTATGAGAAAAAAAAAGTGCAGTTACTTTCACACCAACCTAGTATATTACAGCATTATGTGGTCTCCACACACTGGATGGTAGGGACGCATATCATAGCTATTTTACAGATGGAGGAATGAAAACTTCGAGAGATGATTGTATTTACCTACAGCTGCAAAGAGACAGAGACCTTGAAACTAGATGTGACTGTCAACCTCTACCTACAGAGGAAAGGAGGAGGGATGACTTCTTTCACAATCCATTGGTGTTTTTCACCAATTGCTTTTGAGAGTTCCAAGACCCATGGCCAGCAGCAGGCCTCTCAGCCTCATTGGGCGCCCAGAGGCACTCTGGCAGGTCCCTGTGAAATGGTGCCCCAGCCTCCTGATTTATTGAGATTGCAGCCTGGCTGATGGCTGGCCAGCATGATGTGCATGCTGATGAGGAGGTGCCGTGGGCCGCGTGGGCCTTGGAGGCTGCTCTGCCTGGGAAGCGGCTTTTCTTTTCTGTCTCATGATGGATGGTGCTGGGACCTAGCCAGACAGCGTCAATCAATCCACAATTCCTGGGGACCTGCTCTGAGTCAGGCACTGTGCTAGGTGCTGGGGATACCACAGGTCGTATAACAGCCAAGGCTTGCCAGGCCAGCAAATTGAGGGCTAGTTTTAGGCCCCAACTGCCTCCTTTGCTAGATCCCTTCATACAGTGCATATAAGGGCAGCCCTGGTCCCTAGCCTCATGGAGCTCCATCAAAAGGTGGAAAAATACATAAGCCTACTGAATATGTCATTATATAAGTATGATAAGGAAGGCATGGGACTGTATAGATAAAGGAAACTGAGCCAGGTTGGGGAGCATCAGGAAAATCTCTCTAGAAATAATGCTTGAGCAACAATCAGAAAGACGAACAGGAGTAAATAATGTGGGGTGTGTGGATGTATAAGGGGAGACACCTGGGCAGAGGCTGAAATCCAAGCTGTGGGAAGAACTTGTGGGAAACTGTAGTGTAATACTCAAGGTCCTAAGAGAAATCTAGTGCAGTGGGAGCCCAGTGACTAGAGTGGAGCGGTGTGTAACCCGAATAAAACCAGGCTGCCTGTAGTCCAGTCTTCGTAGGACATTGTGCCAGAGAGAAACAAATCAAAACCCAAAACAGAGCTAGGAGGGGTGACATGTATCTTTCCTGGATAACTCTTAACAGTACTGGACTAGGGACTCAGCAGTCAAATGTCCCAGAATTCTTCATCAGCCATTTCTTCCCCAGAGTCCTAAGAGCTGCTATGGAGGAAACAAGGCTTTGACTATAAATGGAAGATGGAGGAGGAAGGATGTCTGCATGATTCTCCTCTTTTTTGTGTTCATTATATCTGAGTATTTTAACAACAAATCAGACCTTTGTTGCTCTTTGAGGATCAATCTGCTAAGAACCCTCACGGAGTCTACATGAGAGATTCATTTCTCGCCACTTCCTCTTTTCCCCATTGTTTGCAAGTATAGCAATGACAGATTATTTTTAAGTATCCTTTTCTAACCTTTTCCATTAACTTGACATTGAAAGGAGGGTGCTCAGATCAATGTCCCTTTCCTAAGCTCTGGTTTTCCTGTCCTTCCTGCAGAAGATGGGGGAACTATATACACAGGGACTTGGGGACTGTATTATACAGATTGGACTTTTTCTTAGGAACAACAGAAAACCAATACGGGGTTTTTATTTTTTTACTTTATTTTATTTTATTTTGAGAAGAAGTTTTGCTCTTGTTGCCCAGGCTGGAGTGCAGGGGCGTGATCTCGGCTCACTGCAACCTCCGCCTCCTGGGTTCAAGTGATTCTCCTGCCTCAGCCTCCCTCCTGAGTAGCTGGGATTACAGGCACCCACCACTATGCCTGGCCAATTTTTCTATTTTTAGTAGAGACAGGGTTTCACCATGTTGGCCAGACTGATCTCAAACTCCTGACCTCAAGTGATCCACCCACCTTGGCCTCCCAAAGTGCTAGAATGACAGGTGTGAGCCACTGCGCCTGACCCAGGGTTTTTAAATGTTAAGTAAAAACCTGGTTTTTTAAATACATTTTTATTTTATATTGAGAAATTACAGGTGCATATATTTATAGGGTACAAGGTGGTATTATGGGTTTTTATGGTTTTTGTTTTGTTTTGTTTGGAGACAGTGTCTCGGTCTGTCCCCAAGGCTGGAGTGCGGTAGCACAGTCATAGCTCACTGCAGCCTCAAAGTCCTGGGCTCAAGCGATCCTCCTGCCTCAGCATCCCAAGGAGCTGGCACTATAGGCATGCAACACCATGCCTGGCTAATTTTTTTTTTTTTTTTTCGTAGAGATAGGGTCTCACTGTGTTGCCCAAGCTGAACTTGAACTCCTGGTCTCAAGCCATCCTCCCATCTTGGCCTCCAAACATGCTGGGATTACAGATGTGACCCACTGTGCTTGGCCTGATTTTTTCATATAGTGTGGAATTGTTTTAAACAGAGAAGAAATGTGATCACATTTGTGATCCCAAATGAGAAATTTTACCTTTCTCAACACAGCATGAACTTACCCCAAGTCCAGCAGAAACTGTCTTTCCCAACACAGCCGACGTCACTTCTCCTAAGTGGACACTGTCACGTGCTTGGCCCCTTGCTCTCTACCAGGTTTTTCCAGCTCAGCACTATCGACAGTCTGGACCAGTTCATTCCATCACGTGGAAAGCCGTCCTGTGCACTGCAGGAGGCTTAGCAGCATCCCTGACCTGCACCCATTAAACGCCAGTAGTGTCCCTCTCATTGTGACAACCAAAAATGTCTTTTTTTTTTTTTCTGAGACAGAGTCTGACTCTGTCACCAGGCTGGAGTGCAGTGGCACAATCTCAGCTCACTGCAATCTCCACCTCCCGGGTTCAAGTAGTTCTCCTGCCTCAGCCTGCCAAGTAGCTGGGATTACAGGTGCACGCCACCACACCCACCTAATTTTTTTGGTATTTTTAGTAGAGACGGAGTTTCACCATGTTGGCCAGGATGGTCTCGATCTCTTGACCTTGTGATCTGCCCGCCTCGGCTTCCCAAAGCGTTGGGATTACAGGCGTGAGCCACCGCGCCTGTCCTCAGAAATGTCTTTGTATTGCCGAATTGCCCCTGTGGAGAAGCACTTCTGCATGGCTTAATATTCATATTGTTTCTCACCATATCATGGGGTGATCATGTAAATGACATCTGTCCAGTATACACAGAAGGCTTGCTGTCTGTGGATATTGACATCTGGGCCCTCTATTTACACCCCTGAGAATTTGGGTCTTTAATCGATAAAATTCAAGGTTCTTGCTCACCCTTCAAACACATTCTGAGCATCTTGCCGAGCCCCGCCCCATCTGCCTGGCTGGCCTCCCCTTAGTTTGAATGGACTGCCTTTCCCCGTAGCCTTGTGGGCACCATTCAGAATTCTGTGGTTATATAAAGGCTTGGCCAAAGAGGGCACTGGGTAGCCATGACCAAACAAACATCTATTCCTGTGCTTGGAACGTGTGAGGTCTTTTAGGACTTGTTGGAGATGTCTCCAAAATTGTTTGAAATCTTTTTTCAAAACAGACTCCTATATTGTTTGAATTTTTTTTCAAAATTGACCTTGAACAGAAATAACCTTTGGATGACAAGTGAGAGAATTCATGTTTCTAAAGCAGAAAGATATCCCAAAGCTTTCTGAAAGGAGGTCTATTGTGTTCACTGGGGGGAAAAGGAAGTTCAGGCGTACCACTGTCTGACTACGTGATTCATCTCACAACTCTCTCAAAAAAAAAAAAAAAAAAAAAAAAGGCACCAGGCTCGGGATGCTGTATTTCCAAGCTCCCTGTGCTCGCTAATTTCTCTTCAGAAGAAGAGCAGGTGGCCTGGCTGCCACAAAGTACCTAGGAGGGAACTTGTTGGAGTTCAGTTCATTGGAACAGAAATGACAGAATGTCAATTTACCTCCTAACTGCATGTCATCGTCAGGAATCAAATAAGCAATTACATGAAGCTCAATTGAATTCATTTCAGATTCAGATGGACAGCCTGCCCCTAGGTTGCTCCACTGAGGTGAAACAGCCTTTCTGACTGCATACATAACAGCAACCCGTGGGTGGTGGGTTTCTGAGCTACGCTACCTCCGTCCTCCTTAAGGCCAGCCTGGCTGAAATTGTCACTGACAGCTTCCCACCTGGAATTTCCATGTCCACCCTCCACACCTGTTACCTACCCCAAGCCTAGAGATGTGAAACGTGGCAAGAAGGTGCCTCTAATGGTGGAATTTTAGGCATCAATGCGTGGGGATATGTCCATATAAGATCAATCCCTTTCGTCAGTGACTTCTCCCAGGGGATCCATAGAGCATCTTTTCAACTGGTCCAGCCAGGTAATATGGTGATCTTTGAAGTCAAATAAAAGAGGAAGAGGATGAAAGAAAGGGTCGTTTTTGGTTTTATTTTTTTTTAAGTTACTAGATGACATAATGGATTAGCTTATTTAATTCTAAAAGTAACTCTCTGAAATAGGTGTTATTATGTCTCCATATTTTCAAAATCTTAGAGATGGTGCTTACCTTATATTCATGTTCTCACTTATGTTTCCTGGCCTTCCTGTATATTAGTTTGGGGCCATGAGACTCATTCTGGCGAATGGACTATAAGCAGAAATGATAGGTATCACTTTCTGGCCAAGGTAGTTAAGGTCTCCTCCTTCTTTCTCTTCTCCTATTGCCACAAACATGCAGGCCACAAGGTCCTCATGGTGCAGTACCAAGATGGAAGATAGTAATGTTAATTGCACTCATATGTTAAAGAGTTTTTAGAAGGCTGAGACTTGCATCTTCTCCAATATCCTGCCAAGTTCTCTTCCAGCCTTTTCTTGCACACACTCAGTGGTAAGAAACTTGCTACCTCCTCAGCATCTTATTTTTTTATTTTTATTTTTGTTTAATTTTTTTTTTTTTTTTTTTTTTTTTTTTTTTTTTTTGGAGACAGGGTCTCGCTCTGTTTCCCAGGCTGGAGTGCAGTGGCATGATCTCGGCTCACGGCAACCTCTGCCTCCCAGGTTCAAGCAATTCTCATGTATCAGCCTTCCTAGTAGCTAGGATTACAGGTGTGTGCCCCCAAGCCTGGTGAATTTTTGTATTTGTTAGTTGAGATGGGGTTTCACCAGTCTGGGGTTGGCCAGGCTGGTTTCGAACTCCTGACCTCAAGTGATCCACCCGCCTCCCACCTCGCAAAGTGCTGGGATTACAGGTGTGAACCTCTGCACCCAGCCCTCCTCAGCATCTTATATGTGGTTGATCTCAGTGTCTAGCTGTCCTCATCCTGTCCTTGGGAGCCATGCAGATCAAGTAGTATCAAGTAGTATCCTTGCTCTTAAACCGAACACCTTTCTCAGTGTTTGGACACAGGTTACCTGTCCTCCGTAACTTTTCCTTTTCTCAGGCTTAGATTTTTAAGTCGTTCCTTTCATTTGCTTGGTGTTGAGTTCCCTTACCTCTTCTATTACAAAGAGGAAAACAGATGCCCACAGAAGGCAAATGGCATGCAAAGCACTAACCCTTCCTTCATGGCAGAACCTGGCACTGAACTGTCTAAGCTTCACAAGGGAGAAGATTGGTATCTGGTCTGCTCACTCTTGTATCCCAGAGCAGTGCCTGGCACATAGTATATGCTTAATTAATATTTGTTGAGCAAATGAATGAACCCAAGAGCCCCAACTCCCATTATTTTACAATGTAAAGAATTAAATAGTCAATCATAAATTTTATGCTGAACCCATATCTTGGAACTGGTAGGCACAAAACACTACAATAACATAGCTATAATTCAAATAAGGCATTTATCAAATGGTCTTGGGCTTATAAGACACTTGAACTTGACCAAAAGGAATCACATATACATGTAGAAATTACCAAAGATGGAGGTGAAGACATGTTTGACCGCTCCACCTACCATTCCCACACCTTCAAACTTTGTTGACCTCTACTTAAGCATTTTTCATGGCAACTGTTTCAGACGCCCTGCATCCTCATTCTCTCCACAAATACTGTGGTAATTTCTAAAGCCTTATTAAGACGCCGATCCTTGGAGGATATTTCAGTAGTTTGGGTAATAGCTTTATGGATTAGGGCTCAGAGCCATAAAAAATGTACCTGGCTTTGACATTAAAATTGTTGTTTGCATTCATTTCTGAGATGTAGCTTTATAGTGAAAGTTAACTTGTTTCCTGAAAAGATAGATATGATACTGAGATGAAAATGAATACTGGTTAACAAAACTACAAATAAGTATACCCTTGCATAATGCCATTGCGTTTAGGCAATAATTCATGTACATCTGCCTTGCCAGCAATCTCCTATTCCCCACCTGTTGAAGCAACATCTTCTGGAGAAACCTATAGTTGCAGGGACTGGGGGCAGAGCCCAGCTCTGGCATTAGCTGTTGTGATCCACCTTTTCACAATGTGTATAAATTAAGAATAAGGCTAAATTCATTTATTCATTTACTTTTAACAAAGGAGTTTTAGAACTCCTAAGATATGCCATGCTCTGAACATATAATTGCTTTCTACAATAAAGAAGCAGACAGGCAGTCACTAGCTACCTAGTTATCTGAGTGGCTAGGTGGTTGGGTGGATGGATAGATATGTAGATAGGTGAGTGTACAGATGGATGGATGGATGGTTGGATGGATGGATGGATGGATGGATGGATGGATGGATGGATGGATGGATATGTAGATAGGTAGGGGGACAGATGGATGCACAAACACATAGATGGATGGACGAACACACAGATGGATGAATGGCTAGATAGAAAAGATGATGAAGAGTCTTTGAATTTTCAGAATCACCTGGCTTCATTCAGTAATCCTCACTCTCTGTCCATATGTTTTACGTTAATCTGGCCCCATCCTTGACCAATGGACCCATCAGGGCCAATCAGACCATTGAGATGGATTCATGGTTAGGCAGAGCCCATCAGCTCTAATTCCAAACCTGGAGCAAACGTGGCCTAGAGGGAAGCAACTCTTTCCTACTGGACTTAAATTTGGGAGGGTGTAAGCCTGGCTCTGCTGGCTGGGTGGTGTGCTCTGGCACACACACAGAGCACACCTGGCTTGGGAGTGAAGCCACCAGAGGGGAAAGCAGAATGGAGGAAAGGGAAAAGTGGGGTACCGATGACATGGCTTCAACATCTGAATTCTGCCATGCCTAATGCTAACACCTCGGCTTTTGAATTCTTGTGAGAGTTTGTACCTTCAGTTTTATTTTTCTTTCAGTGTTTGCAACCACACGGGCTTTAAATAAAACAGATGCCTAAGCCAGAAAAGGGTTATTGTGTACTGTGCTGTAGAGGATCTAGAATGAAACCAAGCACAGCTTCCCACTCACTACCTCCGCCATGAACACCAGCGCCTGGAAGCCACGTGTGTTCTGCCTAAACTTTGGGACACAGACCACCACCTAATTTTGGATTGAACAATCTGAAAACTATCTCCATGGAATTACTTCCCAAAGATACCCAAATATTTGCATTTTAGTGGCCCACAAGGACTGCTAAGTTTTTAATCAATGGCCTTCTATTCCATCAAATAGCTGAGCTGGGTTTTGAGAATGTCCTCCCTCCCAGCCAAGGAACTCAATAAAACTGTTTTCGCTATGAATGAACCAAAAGAACGTGGTGAGTAAAATGTGTTTAATTTCCCCAAAGCAGTGCTTGTGTATAAAAGGTTGCTCAACATTGTTCTTGATAAATGATATCCTCTGAGGGTTCTTTAAACTTTGTGATTGCATACAAAGTTCAGTGAGAAATTTCTCTTTGCAGCACCACGTAATCCTGCCCTAGCTCAGCACTATGCCTGGCACAAAGGAGATTCTCCATGTGTGTCTGGTGAATAATTAACGAATAAATCTAGACCTAACCATAAACTTCATCCCCTAACTGCTTACTTAGAAGAGACCCCAGTAGAGAGTAACTTTAAGAGGAGATTAGATTCTAAAGGTATCACGTAAAGAAACAACCACATTGTCAGAATTTTCCTTAAAAGTCCTCTTAAGTCACCCATGCTTTGAAGAAGCAGATAGTCTCTCAATGTGTCCAACAGAGTCCATTTCCCTCTATCTTGAACAGACCACTGTGTTTTGGGATGAGCATCTGATGAAGAGGTTGACGTGTGTTTAAAGGATCATACTGAATACAAACAGCTGTCTGGCACCTGGCAAAAGTAGATGCTCATAGTATGAGGGACAAAAGAGCAAACGAAGGGATCTCTAGAATCAGATTTTCTCAGGCTATGAGTGGGAGGGTGGTTAAAATAAACTATATGATTGGAAAGTTTCGTCCTCACCTTCCCCTGCCTCCTTCTCCATCTTCATCCCCTCCCTCTTTCCCCACTCTTTCTTTCTCTTGTTCTTGCATCTGCTCACCTCATGTTGTATAATTTAAATTTCTAACACGTGCTTCTGATGCAACTATATTGTATCCCTAAACCTTCACAGGCCAATGAATGTCCCAGGTAAAAGTCACAAAAAAAGAGATCTCTCTCCATCCTCTGATGCCCATCCCAGCACAGAACCTTCTATGGCTGATAGAATTCTTTGCACTCTTTCTCTCTCCATATTCAGATGATCTTGAGGAAGCAGAAAGATCACAGGAAAATGCTTCCAGCAAGCTTCGCGTTAGATTCTAAAACCGTATGATTCATTCCTTTTCCGTCCAAATAAAATCCCTGTCTTTACAGTAAAGGTGATGAATGGAAACGGCATCCTTGGAGATTTATATACATCTTGTGGACTTTTTCGTTTCCTCCTTTCTCTTCTTTCCATCTTCTTTTCATTTTCGCAGTGCCACAAAGTTTCACAAGGAAGGATTTTATAGAAAATCCGTGTCTGGGGATTTATTTGAGCCTTTGTCATAAATTACAGCAACATAGAACCTGGCTGTTGCTATACAATTCCAAATATTTCAACAAGGTGATTACGATAAAGTCTGTGAGTCCCTTCAGCTGGAGTAGGACTTGTGCGTGTGCAGCTGCTGTCCCAGATATGAGGGAGACAAACGTGGATACAGAGGCTTCCTTTGATGAGATGGCAAAGCTGAGTTTTGGAAAGGAAGGCAGTCTTTTTTCCCCCAAAGAATACTATGTTGAAATAGAATTGTCTTTTTAAAGCCCAGATCAGCATCTCTGGAGCATGAAGATGACAGCATCCAAGACTAAAGAGTTTCCCTGGATAAGAAATGACCTCATCCCTTGATTCATCTTTGCAGTTAATATAATGACTTTTAAAATCGAGTTGCTGAGAATTGAACAAAGTTTAAAAAAAAATCAAACAAGAAAGCCCCAAAAAGATAATAAGGGATTGTTTAAATGCCTGCTAAGCAGGCACTGTGCCATCTATGACCTACCACATACACCAGAGGAGTAGGCCAGCCACTTTGCTCACCATGTCTGGATAAATATCTAATGTGAGAATTAAGGATCACTTTGATGATCAGTTTCCATTCTGAGCCCAATCTCTGTGGTCGCCTAACCTTAGAATTAGTCTCTGCCAAGGTCTTGGGGATGCTCAGTGGTCCAGCTGACCATCTCAGGAAGGCCGGGATCAGGGGGCAGGTGTCCACAAGTCCCACATTCATCTTTAAATCTGCCCCAGAGCTGGTGGCCCTGACTTTGGGCAGGGTAACTTAATACCTCCTTTCTTTTAGTTTAAAAACCCCAACATTTTTCTCCAAGAAAATGTCCATTCTTCATTGCACATGGTCTTAACGGGAATCAGTCAAAACATTCCGCCCTTCCTTTGCCTTGGATGGTAAGTGATTCATACTGAGTCAATTAGATACCGTCGCGCAGGAATGTAAACTTTGGATGGAGTGATTTAAGGGCAGAACATAGTTGGAGCTGATTTCTCCTGACAGTGGGATTCGCAGCAAGGGACCCCCTGCTCCCCGTCTGGGTTCAAAGTGCTTTAATTTCTTACTACTCAGCCATTAAAAGAAATGAATTAATGGCATTTGCAGCAACCTGGATGAGACTGGAGACTATTATTCTAAGTGAAGTAACTCAGGAATGGAAAATCAAACATCATATGTTCTCCCTCATAAGTAGGAGCTAAGCTATAAGGATGCAAAGGCAGAGGAATGGCACAATGGACTTTGGGGACTTAGGGAAAGGTTGGGAAGAGGGTGAGGGATAAAGACTACAAATTGGGTGCAGTGTATACTGCTCGGGTGATAGGTGCACAGAAATCTCACAAAGCACCACTAAAGAACTTACTCATGTAACCAAATACCACCTGTTCCCCAAAAACCTATGTAAATAAAAAATAATTGTAATAAATTTTCACACACACAAAAAAAAACCCCAAAGTGCTTTACTTCCTCTCCTTGCTGGGGCTGGGTTCTGTACTTCTCCTTGGATTCTGGGTGTTTCCCCATGCATATCCTAGTAAGTTCAATTTTTTTTTTTTTTTTTTTTTTTTTTTTTTTTACTTAAGTGAGCCTGAGTTGGCCTCTGATGTTGGCAAGCACAGAACCAACAGACACAAGTAGCTTAGTGCTCTGCTACTCAAGGTGTGATCACAGGCTAACTGTGTCACATGAGAGATTATGACAAATGCAGTATCTTGGGTTTCACCCTAGATCTACTAAATCGGAATCTGCATTTTTTTGTTTTGTTTTGTTTTGTTTTTTTGGAGGCAGAGTCTTGCTCTGTCACTCAGGCTGGAGTCCTTCTCAGCTCACTGCAACTTCTGGCTCCTGGGTTCAAGCAATTCTCATGCCTCAGACTCCCAAATAGCTGGGATTATTGGCATGCACCACCATGCCCAGCTACTTTTTGTATTTTTAGTAGAGACGAGGTTTCACTATGTTGGCCAGATTGGTCTCGAACTCCTGACCTCAAGTCATCTGCCCGTCTCAGCCTCCCACGGTGTGGGATTACAGGCATGAGCCACCATGCCTGGCTCAGAATCTGCATTTTCACAAAGTTCCCAGGTGATTCCTGTGCATGTCCAAGCATGGGAAGCACTGGTTTAATAGAGAACCATGTGGACTCTGGATTGGAAAAAGCTGCACCTTTGTCTTCAGTCTCATTTCTTCCCTGGGTCGTCCCCATTTCTTCACCTCCTAAACAATGATACTTTCTCTGCTTCATTAGTTTATTTATTCCTTCACTCACTTACCAAATATGTATTGACCCAAAGACGCTATGTTAACAACTGGAGGTAGACAGTTAAATGAATTGTAAGTTTTTCCCTTGAAACGGTGACAGCCTCACAGAAGAGAAAAAGATGGAAACATCTGCAAACACTGCATACTCCAGTTTTCTCAATTTTTTTTTTTTTTTTTTTTTTTTTTTTTGAGACAGAGTCTTGCTCTGTTGCCCAGACTGGAGAAGCAATGGTGCAATCTCGGCTCACTGCAACCTCTGCCTCCTGGGTTCAAGCGATTTTCCTGCCTTAGCCTTCTGAGTAGCTGGGGATTATAGGCACCCACCACCATGCCTGGCTAATTTTTGTATTTTTAGTAGAGACGGGGTTTTGCCATGTTGGCCAGGCTTGTCTCAAACTCTTGGCCTCAAGCAAACCACCTGCCTCGGCCTCCTAAAGTGCTGGGATTACAGACGTGAGCCACCGCGCCAGGCCTCTCAATTTTAATATAGGGATAGTAATAGTACCTACTTCATCAGGTTTTCTGAGGGTTGCCTTTTTACAAATCCATGTTAAAATAAAGCAGTGCCTACACGTAATAACTGATCAATAAGTGTTAGATATTATTAGTAAGTATTTCAAGCACCATGAAGGAGATATGTAATACTATTGGCATACCTTTCTTAAATGGTTACGGTTGACTAGGTGTGGGTCTAAAATCTTGATATATATCACTTGATTTAACTCTCGGATCAACCATAGGAGGTAAGTATTATCAATATCCCCATTTGAGAGAAAAGGAGGCATATGAGGTACCATCTATAGCACAGGTTAGAGAGTCATCAACCCTCTTTGTGTTTTGGGGATGGGGGCATATACAGAAGAAGGAGAACTTGATCCAGATTATGAATGATGAAGAGTACATCAGGTAAGCAGAGGCACCACAGAGAGGGAACAGCAGGTGCAAAGGATGAAGGCATGAGGAGTGAATAAATAGGATGAGAGGTGTGGCTGGATAAGAAATGTCACACCAGCTGGGTGCAGTGGCTCACACCTATAATCCCAGCACTTCAGAAGGCAAAAAGAGTGGATAACTTGAGTCCAGGAATTTGAGACCAGCCTGCGCAACATAGCAAGACCCTGTCTGTAGAAAAAAAAATTTTTTCAATTAGCCAAGCATGGTGGTTGTGTGCCTGTAATCCCAGCTACTCGGGAGTCTGAGGCAGGAGGATCACTTGAGCCCACGCATTCTAGGCTGCAGTGAGCTATGATTGAGCCACTGTGTTCTAGCCTGGGCAACTGAACAAGACTCTGTCTCAAAAAAAAAAAAAAAAAAACAGCTTCCCAGATGCATTGTATCGTGACTCTGAAATACCAGTTCATGGGGCCTAGTGAGCATTCCTTGCACATATGCATAGTCTGAGAATTTGAGCTGGGCCTTCAGCAACACCACTCATTTCCAACAGGCAAGTCATGTAAGAGGTTGTTGCCTCCTACCTGGAAAAAGACAGGAAATCTGGGAAAATAGAGACAATAACTAATGCTTTTGCCTCTCCCCTCTAGGGGCACGCAGACATAAATGGTCTCATCCGGGTAGAGAACTCTGAACATTTTTTGATTGACAGCTCTAAACAGATGCATGAACCGCGCGGTCTAAGTCAAGGTGCCAGGGAGAGGGGCTCTGCTCTGCTCTGCCTTTAGCCTGTGAGTGGTTCTGACTCTTGGACTGTCCCTGACTTAGCTTGGTTTCCATGGCCCTGCACAGAGCTTGGCATGACAGCAGGTACTTCAAACATGCCTGAACAAGTTGTGTTGTCTCCGTCCATTAGATGATGCTATTGTATTGGTTCAATTCAACTTTGAGTAAAACATGCGGGTCTTTTCAATTCCAACAGATAACATTGCATCTGCAGAAGGCTGGATCCTCTTTGTCAGGTTTCAACACTACTGTCACCTTCTCCAAACGTCCCTCCTAACCATTTGATCAAAAGAATCTTCACATACCCCAGTCACCAGCTACTGTCCTCTCTGCTTTATTTTCTTCACAGGTTTTAGTGTCTGTGAAACTGTCCCCCCAGGGTTGACAAGCATTGCATGCCAGGTTTTGTACATAAATGTAGCTATAATTAAGCATTAATCAGGTTGCACTTTGACTCAGTTTGTTTTTGTTAAAAGTCATGTAGCACTGGATACTAACCATTTGCATTCCCATTGTTCCTACAGAGGGATTTCTGACATTAGCGTCATGAGATTAAGAATTGATTTGCATCCCTTCATTCATATAGACAAGATCTCTGACATTAGAATCATAAGGTTTTGGTTAAAGATGTTTTTCAGACCCTAAATTCCAGCAACTTGTTAGAAGACCCCCCCACAGAGGAAAGGGATCAGCAAGGGAATACCGCTTCTTTTCTTGTTTGCTTTTTTGAAACAGCGTCTCCGTCTGTTGCCCGGGCTGGGGTGCAGTGGTGCCATCACAGCTCACTGCAGCCTGGACCTCCTGGGCTCAAAGCATCCACCTGCCTCCACCCCTCAAAGTGCTGGGATTACAGCCACGAGCCACCGCGCTCGGCCAGAATACAGCTTATTCATCTCCTTTTACCATGATTTCATCCTGTACTTTTCCACCAATCAACGATCTGCACACATCAGCCCACTCCAAAACCCTTAAAAACCCTAAGCCCAAACTTCTCAGGTAGACGGATTTAAGGTTTCCTCCCATCTCCTCATTCAGTGACCCTATGATTAAACCTCTCTCTCTGCTGCAACCCAGTGTCTCAGCATATTGACTAGCTGTATGCATCAGCCAATGAACCTACTACAGCTACATCTATACTTCCTTACCAACGTATTTATTTACTTATATATTGTCAGTCTGCCCCCATAGAATGTAAGCTTTGAGAATCTTTGTCTCCTTCATCATAATATTCACAATACCTTGAACAGTGTCTGGGATACTGCAATTGGGCAAAAAAAAAAGAATAAAGAAATGGCTGAGGCCAGGTGCGGTGGCTCACACCTGTAATCCCAGCACTTTGGGAGGCCGAGGCAGGTGGATCACGAGGTTAAGAGATCAAACCCTTCCTGGCCAACATGGTGAAACCCCATCTCAACTAAAAATACAAAAATCAACTGGGCGTGGTGTTGCGTGCCTGTAGTCTCAGCTGCTTGGGAGGCTGAGGCAGGAGAATCACTTGAACCCAGGAGGTGGAGGTTGCAGTGAGCCGAGATCGCACCACTGCACTCCAGCCTGGCAACATAGCGAGACTCCATCTCAAAAAAAAAAAAAGAAAAGAAAAGAAAAAGAAAAAAGAAATAGCTGTCCTTTCTAACCATAATTTTTACACATGTACCTCATTTCATGGAGGTGAAATAAATGAAAATCTGGTATTATATTCTTAAATAATTTAAAAGATTCTTCCACTTGAAATTTCACAAAAGAATTCCACAGCCAGCTCAATGAGGGCATGAAAAGACAATGTCACCCACTGTCTTTCAGGAGCATGACAGGTAGAAAGAAGTGTGCAGTGACTTTGTAGACTAAATCTGTCCCAGATTGGGTCCTCTGGAAGACGTTGAATTGGAGTCTGGGTACAAGTGTTTATTGGGGAATAATACCTGGGAAAGAAAGGATAAAGCAGTTTGGGAATAAGTAAGTCATGTAAGGGGTTGTTTCCCCCTTCCTAGAAAAACACAGCGAATCTGGGGAGAGAGAGACTGTAACTGTATTTTATAACAGGAAAAACCTTGTGCAACCTGGCAGGGAGCTCTAGAGCAAGCGCTGGATTTTACCAGAATGACCCAAGTGGGGCCGAAGTGCCCAGGCCTTAGTTTATACCCCTGTTTCACAGGCTGAGATTGCCCCCGAGAAAGGTGTGACCTGGGGCAGCAAATCTCTGCAGCTGAGAAAGACCCTGAAGGAATTGACAGCCGACAGCCACCTGCAAATCACGCTTTCTAGAGCTGGGCAGCAAGTCTTTTCCTTGAAGGGTCATCAAGACAGGGCCCTCCTGGGCACTTCAACTCTGTGAATTTCAAGCTCAAACCGAGGCTCTCAGAAGACTGGCTACCGGGTGTCCACTGAGTTCCTGCTGTCTTCCAAGATGTGCCACAAATAGTCCAATTCCTAAATTAGAAGTCACGTCCTGTAAGTGCTTGCTGACTTGGCAGTAGCAACACTGACATAATTTCACAAATAATGATGTTATCCGAGGCAAAAGTTGCATTAGATCAATTACCACTCTATTTCAGTGCCATCTGAGTAGCTCTCAGTGTTTATTTCAGTTCACCTATTTTTAAACCAAAGCTCTCAGGCTTCTAAACCACCACCATGAGCATGCCTTACTTTTCCAGTCCTTGACAGCAACTGGCTCTCATTTTGAACTAAAGAGAATGATGTGGATATCCTTCCCTCCCCATTTCTCTTATCAATTTCCTTACTTTGTATACTTTAATTGGAGGAGGAGGAGTGGTTTTACTGCTCTGAGGAGAGTCAAAAACTTAAGGCTCAAAATAAATAAATAAAGGCAGGGGATATTATTATTTCGGGGGAATGGAAGATTAGTCTAAACTGTAATAGGAGAAGGGTTGGGTTTGATTGAGGAATATTTCCCTGTTGGAGAAAGATGTCAGATGCAGGTGGAGCTGGACTATTAGGAGAAATCATTAAACTTGAGATGCATGCCCATGTGGCTGTAGTTACAGGTTGAACTGTGTTGCCTCCAAATTTACATGTTAAAGTTCTAACCCCTGGGACCTCAGAACGTGTCCTTTTTCACAGACAGATCTTTACAGAGGTAATCAAGTTAATGCACGGTCATCAGGGTGGATCCTAAACCGACAAGACTTGTGTCCTTATAAAAAGGGGAAATTTGAACAGAGACAGACTTGCACAGAGAGAAGACAGTGTGAAGAGACAAGGAGAATATGGCCATTGTTATGAGCTGAATGTTTATGCCTCTTCCCCCAAATTCAGATGTGGACATAGTTGGATGCCTGCATCCCCAGTTTGATGGTATTAGAAAGTGAGGTCTTTGAGATAATTAGGTTTAGATAAGGTCATGAAAGTGAGGCCTTCATGATGGGATTTGTGCCGCTATAGGAAGAGGAAAAGGGAGGGAGATGTTTCTTTCCCTCCATGAGCACCCACGAAGGAAAGGCCATGTCCAAAGACACATCAAGAAGGTGGCTGTCTTCAAGCCAGGAAGCAAGCCCTCACCAGACAGTGAATCTGCCCATGCCTTAATCTTGGACTTCCCAGCCTCCAGAACCACAAGAAATAATTTCTTTGTTTATAAGCCATCCAGGCTACAGTATTTGGTTACAGCAGCCCAAACAGACTAAAACAGCAATCTACATGATGAGGAGAGAAGCCTGGAAATAGATTCTTCCCTTACAGCCCTCAGAGGAGACCAATCCTGCTGATGCCTTGATTTGGACATCTGGTCTCCAGAACTGTGAGATAATGAATTTCTGTTGCATAAGCCATCCAGGTTTTGGGACTTTGTTAACAGCAGTTGCAGCAAACTAACCCAGCTGGATTAGATCAGGAGAAGACTAAGTGATCCTTATGAACTGTCCTCCCTCCAGGGTGGAGGATTAGCTGACTCTCCTAAAGCGGAGAAATCTGGAAGCCATAGCCCTGCTGAGGAGACTCAAGAGGAGGTGAGGAAAACATTCCCTCTCCCTTCTGCCTTTTTTCTTGTTTTGTTTTGTTTGTTTTTTTAGACAGTCTCACTCTTGCCCAGGCTGAAGTGCAGTGGCACAATCTCGGCTCACTGCAACCTCTACCTCCCAGGTTCAAGTAATTCTCCTGCCTCAGTCTCCCCAGTAGCTGGGACTACAGGTACACGCCACCACGCCCAACTAATTTTTATATTTTTAGCAGAGACAACCAAGGTTTCACCACATTGGCCAGGCTGGTCTCAAACTCCTGGGCTCAAGTGATCTGCCTCCCTCAGCCTACAAAGTGCTGGGATTCTAGGCGTGAGCCACAGCGTCCAGCCCCCTTCTGCCTTCTAACATCATCTTCATCTTTTCCCTCTCTACCCTCTGATCTCTCCCAGAGTCTCTTAAGCAGTGGATGTGCTGGTGGTGATATAGAGCTCCCTACATTTCAGTGTCCTTGTGTATCAAATGGGAGTTATAAAATACTTGCTTTAAAGAAATGGTGAGAGAAATCCATGGGATGACACATGGGAACAGCAGGCGCAGAGCAAGTGCTCCACTCACCGAAGCCATAACCACCCTTACTGTGGAAGGCAAGAACTTCACGTTATACTTAATCATTATATGAATCACTATAATTAATGATTATAAATTGTATGTAATGGGTGACTAATTATTATTATTGGCAAATGAAAGCTCTCTTTGCATCTTTCTGTCACTTGTGGGATGTGTGATGAATCACAGAAGCCTGGGTTCAAAGCCTGGCTTTGCAGATTTACAGGCGATGAGACCTGGGTAAGATGCTTTAGGAGTCTGGGAGGTGGAGATGTTAAACAGAGGGTCAAAAAGTTGCTGAAAAGCTTTCCAGGGAGACAGTGAAACAGACCAGTCCTGATGAGAGAGGAATAAATAGGGAAAGAGTACAGGAGACACAAACTGGGTGGTTGTAAAATATCTGGGTTACTTTGGTGAAGAAGCAAGAGCTTTGATTATTTTGTTTGCTGTGTGCCCCCATAGTTGGTTAGTGTTGAAGATGGAGCCCTTAGACCCTAGTACCAAGTACAGCATCCAAGATACAGTACCACGAGCCTTATCTCTTACCTTGTTGGAGATAAAGAAAATCAACATCTTCAAATCTACCAGGGGCCAGGAAGTATGCCAACATTTGTTATCATAGTAGTTTGTTGTTGCTGTTTATTTTTGAGACAGGGTCTCACTCTATTGCCCAGGCTGGAGTACAGTAGTGCGATCTGTGTTCACCCATCCTCCACCTCCCGGATTCAAGCAATTCTCCTGCCTCAGCCTCCCAAGTAACTGGGATTACAGGTGCCCACCACCACCACACCCGGCTAATTTTTGTATTTCTAGTAGAGACAGGGTTTTACTATGTTGGCCAGGCTGGTCTCGAACTCCTGACCTCAAGTGATCCTCCTGCCTTGGCCTCCCAAAGTGCTAGGATTACAGGTGTGAGCCACCATGCCCGGTCTTGTTGTTTTGAGCCCTACTCTGTGCCAGAAATTTTGTTAACCACCTTGGATATGTTGTGTATACTGTTTACAATTTCATATGGGGAAGTCAAATATTGAGACGAATCTCTAAAATTAAAATGTTTTATTTGGGAGGAAAGGATTGCAATTCAGAGCGTATATGCAGACCAGGTGGGCTTCAGTACATCCAAAGAACAAAGAGAAGTTTAAAGTGTTTTAGAAAAGGAGAAATGTTACACACTGTTCTTTGAGAAAGTTCCTTGGCAGTGGTAAAGCTGTAGGAGCTGACAAGCTCTGTTTGGTGAGTGATGGCAGTGGGCAAAACTCGTCTTAAGGTCACAGCAGGTTTTTCCAGTAGCCATTAGATAAAACTGGCTTCAGGTTACAGCAGGCAGTTCCAGCAGCCAGGCTCGCTGAGAATTACTTTCTGGAAGCAATGCAATGTGGTCTCACTGCTTTTCCCCCCCAGCCAATTGACTCTGTTTTAGTTGGCTATGACAAGCATGACCCAATTCTATGACCAACTTTCACACAGAATGCATCCTGGAGTGTTAACTTAGAGATAAGGAAACCTAAGCTTAGAGAGGTAGAGTAACTTGCTCAGGGTCTCACAGCTCAGACGTAGCAGAGGCAGGACTCAAATCCAGGTGGTTGTGTTACCAGTGCAGGGTGTCCAGGTTCCTGGCGTCTTGAACAAAGAATTGGATGAAATGCACGCACAAAGCAAGGAAAGAAAGAAGCAACAAAAGCAGAATTCATCAAAGACTAAAGTACACTCCACCGAGTGGGAGTGGGCCAGAGCACAGGAACTCAAGAGCCCCATTACAGAATTGTTGGAGGCTTAAATACCCCCCAAAATTTCCATTGGTTACTTGGTGTCTGCTTTATGTAAATGAAGGGGATGGAGTAAAGTTACAAAGTCATTTATTTGGCTTATGCCTTGTGTAAATGGAGAAGATTTTCCTGTCACAGCTGAAGTGTTTCCATTTGATTTAGTTCTAGGAAGTCCTTAGGTTCCTGGTCTCCAAACCCTATTCTCCTGCCTCTATTGGAATGCATGTGGGGTCTCAGGGAATCCCTGTATTAGTTGACTAGGGTTTCCATAACTAAGGACCACAGACTTAACGGACATTGGCTTTCTCTCACAGTGTTGGAGACTAAAAGTTCAAGATGGTGGTGAGAGCAGAGTTGGTTTCACCCGAGGCCTCTCTTCCTGGCTTGCAGTTGGCCTCATTCTCACCATATCCTCACATGCTTTTCCTCTGCGTGTGTTCCTGCTGCCCCCTCTGTGTCCGCATTTCTTCTTAGAAGGACACCAGTCAGATTGAATGAAGACCCACCCCAATGGCCACATTTTAACCTAATTACCTCTTTGAATGCCATCTCTCCAAATACAGTCATGATCTGAGATACTGAGCATCCTCAGTTAGGCAAGGACTTGAAGGTATGACTTTCTAGAAACACAATTCAACCCAGAACGAACCCCATGCCAGTATTTCCTCAGGTATGAGACACATACCATCGCTGAAGCATGATGGCTTCAGGTATAACCGGAACACTAACAGCAGTGACTTATATCCAGCTAAAGTGATTCCCTTTTCAAACCTCTTTCAGTTACTCTGACTGCTCCAAGAAGAACATCTTAGCTCGGTGCTAAGGACTTCTAACACTTCTCCAAAGCTAACAAGTCTCCCCTTTGAACAAAGACAGCTATTTAGCTAACTAACTAAATTTAATAGCCTTGGTTGTTTGTTTTTTTTTGTTGTTGTTTGTTTTTTGAGTCTTGTTTATTTTTATTGCATTTATTTATTTATTTATTTATTTATTTATTTATTTGTAGATAGTCTCCCTCTGTTGGCCAGGCTGGGAGTACAATGGCACGATCTCTGCTCACTGCAACCTTGGGCTCCTGGGTTCAAGGGATTCTCCTGCCTCAATCTCCTGAGTAACTCAGACTACAGGTGCCTGCCACCATGCCCAGCTAATTTTCATGTTTTTAGTAGAGCTAGAGTTTTGCCATGTTGTCAGGCTGCTCTCGAACTCCCGACCTCAAGTGATCCACCCGCCTCGGCCTTCCAAAGTGCTGGGATCCACAGGCATGAACCACTGTGCCCAGCTGCATTTATTTTTCTAGTGATCTAGTCAGGGTAAGGAAAAGCAGACTTTTCGTTTCAGATACTGAAGTGGAGTTTCCTATTTATTTATTTATTTATTTATTGAGATGGAGTCTCACTTTGTTGTTAGGCTGGAGTGCAGTGGCATGATCTCAGTTCACTGCAACCTCTGCTTCCAGGGTTCCAACGATTCTCCTGCCTCAGACTCCCAAGTAGCTGGGATTATAAGCATGTGCCACCATGCCTGGGTAATTTTTGTATTTTTAGTGGAGATGGGGTTTCACCGTGTTGGCCAAGCTGGTCTTGAACTCGTGACCTCAAATGATCCACCCCGACTTGGCCTCCCAAAGTGCTGGGATTACAGGCGTGAGTCACTGTGCCTGGCTGCATTTATTTTTCTAGTGATCTAGTCAAGGTAAGGAAAAGCAGCCTTTTCGTTTAAATAATTATGTTTTATAAAAGACTGAGTTCATTAAAGCAACAAAAGTAGTAAGCAAATCAGAGTGAGCGGTCCATGGATGTGACAGCCTGGGTTGATGGTCCTACGATGATGGGAGGTGGGGAGACACTGCAGCCACAGGCGCTTCTGAAACAAAGAATCCATAGATCAGAGGCTGAAGAGAGAAAATTCCTGAGGGATGTCCCATCTGGGGATTGCATGGGGGATCTCAGGCTAAGATTTAGGTGTTTTGTTTTGTTTTGTTTTGTTTTGTTTGTTTGTTTTTTGAGACAGGGTCTTGCTCTGCTGCTCAGGCTGGAGTGCAGTGGTGCAACCATAGCTCACTGTAGCCTCGAACTCCTGGCCACAGGTGATCTTCCTGCATTAGCTCCCCAAGTAGCTGGGACTACAGGTGGGAGCCACCAAACTCAGCTAGTTTTTTAACTGTTTTAGAGGCAGGGTCCCACTTCGTGTCAAGGCTGGTCTCAAACTCCTGGCCTCAAGCAATTCTCCCACCTGTGCCTCCCAAATGGTTGGGATTAGAGGTATGAGCCAGCATGCCCAGCCTGGAGTTTTAAGTTGATGCTATCAAGTTGATTAACTATTTCCTACTTGAGAGGTGGTGCCTACCTTGGGAATCTCTTCCTTCTCAACCCCTATCCCTTTTTCTCCCTCTCCACCCAAGACAAGTTAAGAGTTTGCCAGTTTCAACAGAGTCTTTCTTTTTCTTAAGCCATCCTGTCGATAAGGACTAGGATATTGACTTTGGTGGTTCGTCACTGCTCACCTCTTCCTTCCCATAAGCTTTCTGGGAGTCACTTAGCGAGACAGACTTTGCTTGATTCCAATGCCAACTCCATCATTTACCCACTGTCAGTACTTGAATTGGGGTTTCACTACCTCCCTGGGCCTCAGTCTCCTTATCTGTAAAATGGGATTAATAATAAAAACCAGTGAGGATCAAATGGGAAACAGTTTCTAAAGCTCCTGGCCCCTGTAGGCACTCAATAAATGGTAGCTATTATTAGCTTCCTCCAAGGCAGAGAAATGTAAATTTGTACCTGCCAAGGATTCTGGGAATATAGCCAAAATCACCCCACCTCAGATGTAAAATTTCTTCCAAGCCTTAAATTTGAGATTCTACTCTGTAATATATCCACATTTGTTTTAATATAAAAATAATGCTTTAAATTACCATCAAGGACAATTAGTGCTCCAGGAAAACGGGCTTTAAGTATTCTCTGCCATGGGCCCATCATTCCCTTGGTTATATATAATTTGAAAAGCTCTGAAAAACTTGAGAAATTGCATCCCTTTAACTCAGTGGCTCTCAGCAAAGGGTGATTTTGCCACAGGGGACATTTACAAAATATCTGAAGACATATTTGGTTGTCACAATTGTGGGAAGTGGTGCTACAGGTATCTAGTGGGTAGAGGCCAAAGATGTTGCTAAACACCCTGCAAGACGCTGGACAGTCCCCAACACAAAAAAAGAATCCAGGCTGGGTGCTGTGGCTGAGGATCCTAATCTCAGCACTTTGGGAGGTCAAGGCAGGCAGATCTCTTGAGGTCAGGAGTTGGAGACCAGCCTGACCAACATGGCAAAACCTTGTCTTTACCAAAAATACAAAAATTAGCTGAGTGTGATGATATGCACCTGTAATCCCAGCTACTCAGGAAGCTGAGGCACGAGAATTGCTTGAACCCAGGAGGCCCCAGAGGTTGCAGTGAGCTGAGATGGCACCACTACACTCCAGCCTGGGCAACAGGGCAAAATTCTGTCTAAAAAACAACATCAAAAGTATCCAGCCCTAAATATCAATAGGCTGAAGTTAAGAAACCCTAGAGGTACTCAGAAGGCTTTGTTGTTAGAGTAGGTTGTTCATTCTCTCATCTTTGTCTCTATCCTTCTCTGATTCTTTTCTTTGTGATTCTCTGCAGGCTTCTCTCCTTACCTTTCATGTTCTCTCCATGTCTCTTATTCCTTTGCCTCCTTTCCTCTCCCTTTCTGTCTCTGTCTCTATTAATCTCTCTGGTGGTCCTGCTTTCTGTTTTTTATTCCCTTTCTCCTTTCCTTAGCTCTGGTTCTCTTCCCTTTTCTTCCTTTCTTTTTTTTTTTCTCTCCCCATCTCAGGTCTGTCTTCAACTTTTCCCTGGTCTCTCTCTCTCTCATCTCCCTGGCATCTTTCTTCTTTCTCTATTTTTGTTTTTGTGTTTGTTTGCTTGTTTTTGAGACTGAGTCCCACTCTGTTGCCCAGGCTGGAGTGCAATGGCATGATCTCAGCTCAGTGAAACCTCCCCCTCCTGTGTTCAAGCGATTCTCCTGCCTCAGCCTCCCAAGTAGCTGGGATTACAGGCGTGTGCCACCATATCTGGCTAATTTTTGTATGTTCGGTAGAGACAGGGTTTAACCATGTTGGCCAGGCTGGTCTCCAACTCCTGACCTCAAGTGATCAGCCTGCCTGTGTTGGGATTACAAGCCATTTTTGGGTATTTTGCCTGTAAGTGTGGAGTAATGGAATGCAGCAACTACAGACAAACTGTCTTTAGAAACCCTACTTTAAAAGGTGTGTGGAGGGGCCAGGCACGGTGGCTCATGCCTGTAATCTCAGCACTTTGGGAGGCTGAGATGGGTGGATTGCTTGAGCGCAGGAATTTGAGACCAGCCTAGGCCACATAGCAAAACCCTCTCTCTAAAAAAAATTAGCTGGACATGGTGGTACATACCTATGGTCCCAGCTACTCAGGAGGTGGAGACAGGAGTACTGCTTGAGCCCAAGAGGTGGACATTGCAGTGAGCCAAGGTCGTGCCACTGCACTCCAGCCTGTGTAATAGAGTGAGGCTTTGTCTCAAAAAGAAAAAGAAAAAGAAAAAGAAAAAAAAACACCTCCAGCCTGCATAATAGAGTGAGACACTGTTTCAAAAAAAAAAAAAGAAAAGAAAAAGGAAAACTGAAAAAGGCCAGGGAATGGATTCTCTTTACTTTTCTTTAAAAAAAATTTTTTTTTTAATGTGTATGAAGGGAGAGATTATGGCAATAGGAGGTATTTATACTACCCTGTCATCCATACCCCTTTGGATGGAACAAACCAGGAACCCAGGGCCAATCAGACAGCAAATGCTATCCTGGGCTTGCTTCAACCCAGCAGTGGTCTGGGGTGATAGACTGTTCCATGGAGAGATGACTGCAGTGACCTGAGCCAGACCTTAGGGAAACCAGGGAGAGGACATCTGGAGTCATCCAACCTTCTCTGCTGATGCTCAGCTCTTTGTTTCTGTTTCTGGCACTTGTTACCCTGTCCCCCATTCGCAAGCAGGTTTGTATCCTCAACCATCTAGCTAAGATCTTACCTGCTGTATTAAAGTTCTCCAGAGAACCAGATCAATAGGATATGCATATGTATAGAAAGAAATTTATGATGAGCCATTAACTCCATAAATGATGGAGGCGGCTGAGTCCAAATCTGGGGGCTGGCAGGTGGGGATTAAGGAGAGGATGGTGCAGGTGAAGTTGTAGGCGATCTGCTAGAGAATTCTGCCCAGCCTTTTGCGCTCTTCAGGCCTTCAACTGATTAGATGAGGCCCACCCACAATATGACGAACAATCCGCTTTTCTCAATGTAAATGTTCATCTCATCCAGAAGCATTCTTGCAGTTGATGCATGAAATTAGCCATCATACTGCTAATGGGTGGTGAGATAAATCATGGTCCCTTACTCCTACCCTGACATATGATTACCAGGCATGACCATCTCAAGCCAGCATTCTACAAATGCTGCGGCTGTCTCTGTTATTATTGGTGATGGAGGAAGGTGAGTGGTAGAAGGAAGAATAGGGGGTCAGGGCCCGGCCAGTCTGAGGTTTTTCATGCTGGACAACATGCTGTCTCAAGAACAGGGGTTGGCTGCCTATGTTTGTGAATACATTTCACTGAAACATGGTTATTCACTTACATATTGTCTATGGCTGCTTTTATGCCACAACAGCAGAGATGAGTAGTTGCAGCAGAGATGGGATGGCCCACAAATATTTACCATGGGGGCCTTTACAGAACACGTTTGCCAGCCTTGTCTCAAGAGCACACACTCTGGAGCAAAACTGCCTGACTTCCAATCCCCATTCCTCTGCTTACTGGCTGTGTGATCTGAGCAAGGTATTTAACTTCTCTGTACCTTCATTTTCTCATCTGTATATTGGAAATAATAATTATACATACATATATAGGTATATACCTGAAAAGTGCTAGTAACAGTGCCTATCTCATGAAGTGCTCCGTAGATACTGGCTGTCAGTATGAAAATTAGCAGATGTTTGCTTTCCTGAAGGTATGTGAAGGTTGATGGGACCAATTTGGCTGGAGAAGCCACCGGCCGGGGGGGGATTTTGTTTATGTGTTTATTTCTTGGAAGGTGTTGGTCAGAGGGAGCATTTTGCCTAAGAAGGAAAAAGAAGGGACTTTTTTTTTTTTTTTTTAAATCCTGCATGTGGCATTCTAAATGGGGAATATTCAGAGGGGATTAGGAGGAAGTTTTATGTCCACAGGACCCTGTCAGCCTCTGCTCCATCTCTCTAGAAAATTGTACTAAAATCTGCCATTTACCCATGCTTTTAAGGGTGAGTCTGTGTGTTGAGGGTTGGGGGATGCTGTTACAATCTCTAAGACAGGCCCTGGATGACCGCAAGAACAGCCCCCAAAAGCCGGTGGCACAATTTTATGTGTGCAGCCCTCTGGAAGTGGACTGGATCTCTGGGCTCGAGGGATTCACCTGCCTCTGCCTCCCAAAGTGTGGGGCATGACTCAGGGACACTTGGAGTCCTCTGGGGCCTTTGGACATAGATAATCCCTGAGGGTTCGAGGGAATAAACTTTGTTGTTGTTGTTTTTGAGGCAGAGTCTCGCTCTGTTGCCCAGGCTAGAGTGCAATGGCACATCTCAGCTCACTGTAACCTCCGTCTCCCAGGGTTCAAGCTATTCTCCTGCCTCAGCCTCCCAAGTAGCTGGGATTGCAGGCGCCTGCTACCATGCCTGGCTAATTTTTTTGTATTTTTTAGGAGAGACAGGGTTTCACCATGTTGGCCAGGCTAGTCTCAAACCTCTGACCTCAGGTGATCTGCCTGCCTCAGCCTATACCAAAGTGCTGGGGATTACAGGCATGAGCCATCGAGCCCAGCCTTGAGGGAATACACTTCTAATGGTGGAATTTGAGACACTACCACAGGCAATAGTGAGGAGCTCCGGGGACTACTCATGCTAACCGATGCCCTCACAGCAAGTTTCTACTTTTCCTTCCATGGCTGGCGCAGGATGTCAGAAGGGTGGAGGTCACTGCCCATGTGGCCATTCTACACCAAAATCACAAGCAGCTGACCATGGGCTAAATGGAGTTGGCAGATGCATTTCATTTGGCCCAAACAAGCAATGTTTTTTAAAAACAGAGCCAGCTGTTAAACATCTAAGGATTTTGCACACAAAAATAAACGCTAATGACTTCCTTCTCTTGAGACTGAGAGATTGGGCAACAGTGAGCCTGCATTCCCACAGGACAGTCATAAGCTGGAGTGGGGCAGCCTGTGTTCTCCAGGTCGCCAAAGTCCCCAGCACTGCCTTTTGTCCTACAGCTGGCCCCTTCCATTAGCTTTGGTTACCTGCCGGAACCCTAGAGGCTTGAGCGGACAAGTCCTGAGCTACACATTTGCTGGAAGCACCGGCAGAGATAGACATGCCATCAGCAAAGAGCGTACACTGCAGCTGGTAGATTTTTTCTAAGATAAGCCTCTTAAAGATTCTGAAATCATGGGAAAGTAGGGCTGAAACAATCCTTTGCAGGGCCAGAATCCAAGTTCTTCAACTCCTCATGTGTGTGCATGTTTGTGTGTATGTGCGTGCATGTGCACATGTGTGTATGGGCAGGGAGATAGCGATAAGAGAGAAAGTTAGTTTTTCCCTTACTGGCAAATTTTTCTTTCCTTTCTTGTTTTTTTTTTTTTTTTTTTTTTGGAGGCAGGCTCTTGCTCTGTCCCCTAGGCTGGAGTGCAGTGATACAATCAAGGTTCACTGCAGGCTCAACATCCTGGGCTCAAGCCGTCCTCCCACCTCAGGCTCCTGAGTAGCTGGGATTATAGGAGCGTGCCATCCCACCCAGCTAATTTTTGTATTTTTCGTAGAGATGGGGTTTCACCATGTTGTCCAGGCTGGTCTTGAAGTACTGAGCTCAAGTGCTCTGCCCACCTCAGCCTATTTTTTTCTTTTTTTGAGACAAAGTCTTGCTCTGTCACCCAGGCTGGAGTGCAGGGGTGTGATCATGGCCTTGACTGCCCAGGCTCAATCAGTTCTCCTGCCTCAGCCTCCTGAGTAGTTGGGACCACAGGTGCATGCCACCACACCTGGCTAATTTTTTTATTTTTTATAGAGACGGGGGTCATGCCACATTGCCCAGGCTGGTCTTGGATTCCTGGGTTCAAGGGATCTGCCTGCCTCTGCCTCCCAAAGTGCTGAGATTACAGTCACGAGCCACTACTCCTGGCCCTGCTTTTCTAATCTAATATTTTTATTAGTCTAAAGAATATGAACTTTCATCACCACAACCTCTACCTCCTGGAATTATTCAAAAGGAAGCCTCTATCCATCCCTTCACCTCGTCCCTGTCTTTTCTACAAGAGTGGAGAAATCACAGATCTGATAAGAAAAGATTGGAAAGATGAAATCTCAGGGTGGAGGGCAGCAGTCTCTTTGACTTTCTTTTGGAGCTCTGGGCTTGTCCCCGGATGAGGGTGTCATATGTGGCATCAGCATGCCTGGGTCAGGGCTTGGTGCTGGCCTTGTAGAGACAGGAAGAGACGTCCACTTCTTTCTGTCTCTACACCTGGGGCCCAGACTAGCTCCTTTGCAGCTGTTCTGCCGCTTCCCTTTAGCGGATTTTAGGATCCAGGCTCAGGGGTATGTATCAGGGAGCCACACTGTGGTTGTAGGTATAAGCCTTACCTTCTGGCCTGGCATTACCAACAATAAAGCTGATATTTGGGCCAGTTATTTGTTATGCTTATTCCTCAATTTGTTCACAATGCAAAAGAAAAAAAATGGGTGTTCCTGAGAAGCACATGGCAGGGATCCCCAGAGGGACAACAGTCAAAATTCTACTCTGTGGGTTTGTCCAGAATCAAGAAGCAGAAACAACTTGGAGAAATTGACCTTCAGCAGGAGGCTGGAGTCTGTTTTGTGTGAGACGATGAGGACCACATCCCACATCTTATTTGCATTTATCAGTGGCTGTTTCTGCAGACGGTTAGTCATGAGCCAATTATGCCTTTTGCATGGGGAATTTTAACCAGTTTACCCAACAGACACAAAGTCTGTGTGACAGGAGGCTTCAGTTTCCGGGATGATGGCTCTTCTGGAGACACAAGGTGGTTGACCAGTTGACTAGCTCTTCTGCTCTGGTTGCCTTCCAATAATATTGTGTCAATTTCCCTAATATCTACAAGTCTAAAGGGATTGGCAAGCCCAAGAAGAAACTGAGATCCCTTTGTACATCAGTCACTCCCAAAGACTGACCCTCTTCACCTCCTGAAACCATCAGAAACTGTTTGATCCCATTCATTTCCATGCTGAGGTTGATGGTTTAATGGGCTTCAAAGCCTCTTAACCCACAGCTTGCTGCCTGCTAGTCCTTTGTATGCAAAAGATTCCTTCAAAATACATTCACTCAAAAGCTTGTATAAGCAAATGCATCCTGAGGAAGATGAGATTCCACAGTGATCGGGGGTGTCTCTTCATTGCCAGTTGCATTATAGTCATTGTTTGTTTCATCTAGAACATTCCCACCTCCCATATGGAGAAGTCACTTGTTGGAAGTTACTTGCCTACTCTTTTTTTGTTTTTTCATTTCTACAGTGTTATCCATTTGGAGAGGGACTTTCTTATTTACACAGAAGACCATATATTAAATGATTCCATTTATATAAAATGTGCAGAAAAGGCAAATCCATAGAGACAAAGTAGATGAGTGGTTTCCTGGGGCTGGGAGTGAAAATGTGAAGTAACTGTAAATGGGTATGTGGGATCCTACTGGGTGATGAAAATGTTCTAAAAAATAGATGATGTTGGGTGGTTACACAACTCAGCAAATTTGCCAAAAGTTGTTAAATTATACACTTAAAAGTTGGTAAATGTTATGATCTGTAATTTGCACCTCTATCAAGTTTTTTTTAGATGTCTTTATTGAGATATAATTCACATTCCATACCATTCACCAATTTAAAGTAAGTAATTCAATGGATTTTTTTTTATTATACTTTAAGTTCTAGTATACACATGTACAACATGCATTTTGATACATAGGTATACAT
The DNA here is from genome assembly GCF_002776525.5 of Piliocolobus tephrosceles. Lineage (NCBI taxonomy): Eukaryota > Metazoa > Chordata > Mammalia > Primates > Cercopithecidae > Piliocolobus > Piliocolobus tephrosceles. The sequence goes on from NC_045450.1 coordinate 16,749,323, forward strand.
GTGCCATGTTGGTTTGCTGCACCCATCAACTCATCAAGTCATTTATTTAAAAGAGAGAAGCACCAGGTGTGGTGGCTCATGCCTGTAATCCCAGCACTTTGGGAGGCTGAGTGGGAGGATCACTTGAACCTAGGAGGTGAGACCAACCTGGGCAACATAGTGAGATCCCATCTTTAAAAAAAAATTTTTTTTTAAATTAGCTGGGCCTGGCAGCATGCACCTGCAGTCGCAGCTTCTTGGGAGGCTGAGCTGGGAGAATCACTTGATCCCAAGAGGTTGAGACTGCTGTGAGCTGAGATTACACCACTACACCTCTGCCTGGGTAACTGAGTAAGACCCTGTTTACAAAAATAAACAAAAATTGAAAATTGAAATGAAAAAGAAAGCAAAGGTAGACTGGCAGTTGTTGCTGCCCACATTTCCTAGGCCCTCATGTTTCTACAAAGGCTCACTGGCTTCTGCCTCCAGTCCCAGGGTTCTTTGCCTAGGGGTACTTTCTGACCACCAGCATCCACTCTCTCCACATGTGTGGCAGACTTGAAGTGCCAGGGAATTCATGTTCTGTGAGACAAGATCTCAACCAATAACTACTAAGAAAGGGTGTATAAATACCTCAGCTCCCTTGTTTTGGGGTTACATTTAGTACATTGTTACCCAAAATTCTCCAAGCAATATTGGACTCCAGTTTCCCATAGAGTAAGTTGCTTGATGAGTTAAATTCCCTTCCCTTCCCTGTCTCACTCTCCCAGTCCCCTTTTGGTGCTTCCTGGGATCTCTGCTCAACTACATAACTTCCACTGAAATTACTGTCCACTGAAATAAGTGTCCTTTCTTCTAGGGAAGACCTACTGGAAACTAGCCAGAACTGGAAGTTGATTAAACGGTTTAAATTGAAGTTAAGCCATAGACTTTGAGGTCTGATGGCCTAGGTTGGAGTCTCAGCCCTACCTCACTAGCTCTGTGACTTTGACTAAGTTTCTTGACTCTAAAGTTTCATATTTTTCATGTGTCTAATCAGGATAATGATGGTACCTCTGTCACAGAGATAGTGTGAGGATGCAACACCATAGTGCAGCTGGAGCCCTTAGCAGAGGAATTGGCACTTAGTAAATTTGTAATTATATGTAATTTTATGAGATCATGACTGCTCCACCAAATAATCACAGACATTTGAACCACACTGAAAAACAGGGTCAGTTGAATTTGCTGGAGCTCATCCATAGAGTGTGCATTTGTATCCAGGATCAAAATGCTCTGATGTTGCTGCTTGGATAAGAGTACCACCTTCTTTGAAGGACACTAGCGCTCATCTGTATGGGAGTGGGCAGAAAGTGAAAATGGGCTGGGTGTGGTGGCTCACACCTGTAATCCCAGCACTTTGGGAGGCTGAGGTGGGTGGATCACGAGGTCAGGAGTTCGAGACCGACCTGGCCAACATGGTGAGATCCTGTCTCTACTAAAAATAAAAAATAAAAAAGTAGCCAGGCATGGTGGCACACACCTGTAATCCCAGCTACTCTGGAGGCTAAGGCAGGAGAACTGCTTAAACCCAGGAAGCGGAGGTTGCGGTGAGCTGAGATTGTGCCAGTACACTCTAGCCTGGGTGACAGAGCAAGACTCTGTCTCAGGAAAAAAAAAAAAGAGAGAAAGTGGAAATGACCGTGCCTCCTTTTGTCTTGATGAACAAACTGGATTGAATACTTCTCCAAAGGGACCTATTTAACTCAAGTAATTATCAAAAATTAGTAGAGTTAATTTTATAACCTTCTGAGAAGAAGGGGACACTGTCTTATCTTACTTGGTTCCATATTAAGCCTGGGTTTCTCATTGGATGGAAGAGTGATTCTGCTGTGTCTGATTGTGAGACTTCAAAAAGTTATTTTACTTCTCTTTGCTTAGGTCCTTATCTGTGAAAAGGAGATAAGGATTCTTACCTTGAAAGGATATCCTAAAGATTATACACTCAGTATATGTAAAGAGAACTGTGCAAGGTCTAGCATGTAGTAGATTGCTAACAAACATGTCTCTATTTCCCCCTCTGTTAGTGCTTCTCCAGTGATGTTAACTTGGATAGAAATTTGGTTCCTTCAACATGTAAGGAAATAGAGCATGTGTCAAGGCTTAAGTGACAGTCATTAACCTGGCAGAAAAAAATCCAGCCAGCATGGCATATATATCACCATTTCCCTTTCCGCAAGAATGGCAGACATTACTAATCAATCATTGTTCTTCTCACTTGAGTTTGGACCCTGTCCCAGAATCTTTTCCAGGAGAGCATTTGAGAGCACCACTATCAGCCCATCAAATTAGGCATACAAGATGAAAGTTATTTGCCAACCCCTAGAGTAATCTTAAAAATAATGGAGTTTAGCACAAGGTCTGCTTCTCAATAAATGGTTAATAAATACATGACTAGAGGATAAATGCAGTGAGGATATTTAATGCTGCTATCTGTGTCTTCATCAGACAAATCTTGTTCAAAGATCAAGCCCAAATTCCTCCAAGTTCCTCCTCCCAAAATGTGTATCTTCCTTTAGTAGTAGAATGCTTTGAAGGATACCTGGAATGCTCATAAATTTAGGTATAAAGGAGCCTTCTCTGGAAATATTTTGGGTTCTACATCCATAGATTCAACCAACCACAAATCAAAAATATTCAGGAAAAATACATAACAATATAACAAAAAATAGTGCAAGTGAAAAAATACAGTATAACAACTATTTACATAGTGTTTACATTGTATTAAGTATCATAGGTAATCTAGAGATGATTTAAAGTATAGTGGCAGATGTACATAAGTTACATGCAGATACTATGGCATTTTATATAAGGGGTGTGAGCACCTGTAGATTTTAGTATTGGAGGGAGGGGACTGGAACCGATCCCCCATGGACACCGAGGATGACTATATATTGATATATTCTCATCCTGGGAGATTAAAACTCCGTTAGTGATAGCATTTTTATCTAGTGCTGGCTGCACAGAAACTTCTTGGAAGTATAAGTTATCCGAAGAGCTTATTCTGGTGATGAAGGAGAAATCCTTAATTGGTAGAACATAGCCGACTATTTTCTGACCAGGAGGCGAATCTCAAAACTGTATGTCAGGAGGCTTCAACAGAGCTGTAATGCCAAGCCTGATGGTGATCTCCTTAGGAAATTGGCTTTAGCCATAGGAATGACTGCCCTTTTAAAGCAAAAAGACCAGCATCTGACACCAAGTCTGCAATTGCAAGCATCTCATGCTATTAATCACTGCAAAATTGATTCCTGGTCCAATGTTTGCTTTCTGGTATTGTAAACTTTAAAGTATTAGTTATGTTTATACAATTATGAAAACCGAATGTATTTATTATAACTGCAGAAAATTTGAAAGAGGAAAGGAAAATCCTCCATAGTTTTACTACCCAAAGACAGACAGTATTAAAGCCTGGGGCATCATTTTTATTTTTATGCATATTTTAATATAATTGTGTTTATGTATCACATATGAAGATTTTAGCTCCTGATTTTTTTCGTTTAGCTTGATAACGTAAAATCTCTCCATGTTTTGGCAAACTCTTCATGAACATTTTAGTTGTTACATAAATATTCCAGTTAGTGGATATGCCGTAATTTACTTAACCATTAGACAATATTGTTGAAAGTTAGATTGTTTCAGATGTTTTGCTGTTGCAAAGATGCTATGATGACTATCTTTGCATGTAAACTTTTTCTTGTGTGTGTGTATAGGAATGTTTCCTTGAATTAGATTCTGATATCTGTCTCTGAAATATAAAATATACCAAGTATATGCAACTTAAGTATAGAGCTCAGCTAATTTTTACACATGTGTACACCAGTGTACCACCACCCAAACCAAGGGTATGTATCATTTCCAGCACTCCCAAACAGTTCCTCTTATGTTTTATCGATTGATTGATTGATTGAGACAGGGTCTCTTTCTGTTGCTCAGGCTGGAGTGCAGTGGTGCAAACATGGCTCACTACAGCCTCAACCGTCTAGGCTCTAGCAATCCTCCTGCCTCAGCCTCCTGAACAGATGGGTCAACAGATGTACTTGTTAGCTCAGCTAAATTTTTTTTTTTTTTTTTTTTTTTGGAGAGGCTGGGTCTTGTTAGGTTGCCCAAGCTGGCATGACATGATTTTTAAACAAACACTTAACAGTCTACAGAAAAACACATCTCTTTGGCCTAAAAAATTAGCAGTGTCTTATCTGACCCAGAACCCCATCACTGTGTTAGATTATAGCAGCATGAGTGATAGCTTCCTTTAGCACTGCAGTGACGTCTCAGCATGCTGGATATCCCTCCCAAAGCTAGTTTTCAGAGCTATTTCCACTGTCTGTGAAAGGAACCGTGGCATGTGGGGGGGCGGTGCTGTTCCAACACCACAAATGGCATGGAGTCCTCTTCCCCCTGTCCTAGGTATACTGATGAGAAAGTTTAAAGATAGCACATATTTTCCTCCCAGTATATAAATGACTTTGGCAATAGCCAGCAATTTTCTCTCTCTCTAGCAATTTTGGAACTTTTACATGACAACTTACCTTGGATAATACTATGAATTTTAAAGCAAAATGTCCATATAAGCAAATGTATCCATATAAATAAAAGGTAATAATGAATTAAAATAAATACATCTCGTAAGACTTCTCTGATCCTTTCTCTACTCTAATCCTAATCGGTACCACCACCACCACCACCACCACCACCACCACCACCACCACCACCACCACCACCATCACCATCAGTTTTGTTGAGGTCCTACTAGGTGCTAAGAAATACCTGTTATTTACACACATCACCTCATTTCATTCTCACAACCACCCTCTCCCCATTTTACAGATGAGGAAACTGAGGCCATGTGCCACAAAAGGAGTAAGTTTTGCAACTGAGATTTGAAGTCAGTGCGGTCTGCCCCCAGAGCTGGCATATTTCATCGCCATGTGTTCCTTTGCTAAGCTAGTCACATGCCCCTTTGAAGTTTTAGGTGATGGCAGTTTACTGATCTCCCATTTCACTTTCTGACAATTGATCTATTTGAAATGGTATGTACCCATTCACACACAAACACACAAAATCTGTACTTGATACCCTTGGTGAAATAGGACATCCTATGCTTTGCATACTTAATAAACAAATGTGGCCGGGTGTGGTGGCTCACGCCTGTAATCCCAGCACTTTGGGAGGCAGAGACGGGTGGATCACGAGGTCAGGAGATCGAGACCATCCTGGCGAACACAGTGAAACCCCATCTCTGCTAAAAACACAAAAAATTAGATGGGTGTGGTGGCAGGCGCCTGTAGTCCCAGCTACTCAGGAGGCTGAGGCAGGAGAATGGCATGAACCCGGGAGGCAGAGCTTGCAGTGAGCCAAGATAGCGCCACTGCACTCCAGTCTGGGAGACACAGCGAGACTCGTCTCAAAAAAAAAATAAAAAAATAAACAAATGTAATTGTAGTGGCATTAATATTTTCATGGCTTTATTGAGATATAATTTACATACCATAAAATTCACCTGCTTTAGTGTATTTATAGAGTTATGCAACTATTACCACAACCTAATTTTATTTAGGTCATTTCCATCACCCCCAAAACAACGTACCCATGGCAACCATTAGTCTACTTTCTGCCTAGAAAGGTTTGCCTCTTCCGGACATTTCATATAAATAAAATCATACAGCATGTGGTCTTCTTGTGTCTGGCTTCTCTCCTGAGCATAATGATGTCTTTGAGACTTGCCATGTGGTAGCATGAAGCAGTACTTCATTCCTTTACTTTGCTGAGTAGTGGTCCAGTGTCCGCTGTGCTGCACTACACATTTTAGCACAGGTCCACTACGCTACACATCTTTCTCATTCTTCTTCAGTTTATAGGGCCCACGTTGTTAAAAATTGTCTTCTCCTTTCTGAAGCCTCTCATAACCTCCACTACCTCCTTTCATAGTTTATTCCAAAAGTGCTGCTTTTGTTTTTATTTTTTTTCCTCTATCACTTCTGAATTCTTCGTTGTTTGTTTGTTTTTTAGGTTGCATGAATAAGTTCTTTAGTGGTGATTTCTGAGATTTTGTTGCACCCATCACCTGAGCAGAGTACTCCGTACCCAATGTGTAGTCTTTAATTTTTTTAATTTTTTTTTTTTTTTGAGACAAAGTCTCTCTCTCATCTCCCAGGCTGGAATGCAATGGTGCAATCTCAGCTCACTGCAACCTCTGCCTCCTGGGTTCATGCGATTCTCCTGCCTCAGCCTCCTGAGTAGCTGGGATTCCAGGCGCCCACCACCACACCTGGCTAATTTTTGTATTTTTAGTAGAGATGGGGTTTCACCATGTTGGCCAGGCTGGTCTCGAACTCCTGACCTCAGGTGATCCACCTGTCTCAGCCTCCCAAAGTGCTGGGATTACAGGCATGAGCCACCGTTCTCAGCCCCAATGTGTAGTCTTTTATCCCTCACTCTGCCCCAACCATTTCCCAATGTTGGATCAAAGTCCAATGTATCATTCGTATGCCTTTGCGTCCTCAGAGTTTAGCTCCTACTTATGAGTGAGAGCATATGATATTTGGTTTTCTATTCTTCAGTTACTTCACTTAGAATAAGGGCCTCCAATTCCATCCAGATTGCTGCAAATGCCATTGTTTTGTTCCTTTTATCACAGAGTAGTATTCCATGGTGTGTGTGTGTGTGTGTGTGTGTGTGTGTGTGTGTGTATGTATTATACATATATATAATGCCACATTTTCTTTATTCATTTGTTGATTGGACCAAATATTTTTATTTTTTAAAATAAATGTTAAAACCCTATTTTATTTACATTAAATTTTACTCCATCTAGATTAAAGCACATTTTTAAAAATTTTTTTAAATTTTTTGTTGTTGTTGTTTTGAGACCGAGTCTCACTCTATTGCCCATGCAGGAGTGCAGTGGTGCCATCTCAGCTCACCACAACCTCCACTTCCCGGGTTCAAGTAATTCTCCTGCCTCAGCCTCCCAAGTAGCTGGGATTACAGGCATGTGCCACCACGCCCAGCTAATTTTGTTGTTTTAGTAGAGATGGGGTTTTACCATGTTGTCCAGGATGGTCTCAAACTCCTGACCTCAGGCGATCCACCCACCTTAGCCTCCCAAAGTGCTGGAATTGCAGACGTGAGCCACCATGCCCAGCCTTGATTTTTTTTAATATATGGTATATGATAGGAGTCCAATGTTATTTTCTTCCAATGGAAAATCAGTTGGGCTAGCAACATACATCAAATAAACCGTATTTCCCTGCCAGATTCAAATATTGTCTTTGAGTTCTGTTATATTGATCTATTTTTTTATTTCAAAACTAGCAACATATTTCTTTGTTTATAGTTGACTTTATGGTATATTCTGATACATGTTAAGGCAAGTAAGTATATGTCTGCCTTGAATACTTATATGAGTGTATGTGTTTATTTCCAGTTGGTCATTCAGGGGTATTCCCTCCTCCATTTGTTTAATCCAATCTCGCTTTTCCCCTCAACCCACCATTAAAAGCAAGCTGTTGATATTTGTATTGATATTGGAGCTTGAAGTTAACTTTATTGATTTTCGTAAGATTTATATTTTATATCAACTTGACCATGCAAGACTTAGCATTTATTTTCATTTGTGTGGATTGTGTTTTGTGAAATTCAATGAGATTTTTTGGGTATTAATTTACAAATGGTTTTCTTATAATTCCCAAGTCTTTTTTCTTAAGTGGTCCCAAGTTATTTTATAGTTCATGCTATTGTAACTAGAATATTTTTCCAACTAATTTCCCACCATATCCATTTCAAGGTTCTTATTGCTAGTATAGAGAAAGGTTATTAATATTTGCATGCTTTTACTGTTTCAAGTTCCCTTACAAATTCTTATTGATTCTAGTTGGGTCTTTTTTTTTTTTTTTTTCTTTTTTTAACTAGAGTCTATCAGGTTTTTTTAGTATATGTGATGGTAAATTTTAGGTGTACCCTTGAATGGATTAAGGAAGGCCTAGAAAACTGATAAGTCATTGCTTCTGGAGTGTCTGTGAAGGTGCTTCCAGAGGAGGCTGGCACGTGAGTCAGTGGATTCACTGGGGAGGATCTACCCTCCAAGTGTGCAGGCACCATCCTATCAGTGGGGAGCGCAGGTGGAACAAAACATGGGAGGAAAGAATTTCCTCTCCTTTTATTGGAGAAATGGACAGTCTCTCCTGGAGAAGGGAACACCCTCCTTCTCTCCTTCTGATATGGTTTGTCTGTGTCCCCACCTAAATCTCACCTAAAACTGTAATAATCCAGATGTGCCAAGGGTGGGGCCAGGTGGAGATAATCAAATCGCAGGGGTGGTTTCCCCCATACTGTTCTCGTGGTAGTGAATACATCTCATGAAATCTGATGCTTTTATAAATTGGAGTTCCCCTGCACAAGCTCTCCCTGGCCTACTGCTGTATAAGATGTGATTTGCACTTGCTTGACTTCCACCATGATTGGGAGGCCTCCCCAGCCATGTGGAACTGTGAATCCATCAAACCTCTTTCCTTTAGAAATTACTCAGTCTTATGTATGACATTTATTAGCAGCATGAGAACAGGCTAACATACCTCCTCTCCTCTCTCTCTCATGGAGGTGGGCCACTCTCCTCCTGCCCTTCAACATCAGAACTCCAGGTTGTCTGGCTTTGGAACTTCAGGACTTACTCAATGCCCCTTTCGTTTCAGACCTTTGGGCTTGGATTAAACTGGCTTTTCTGACACTGAGGCTTTGGACTTGAATGGAGCCATGCGACTGGCATCCTAGGCTTTCCGGCCTGCAGACAGCCTGTCCTGAGACGTAGCCTCCGTAATCATCGGAGCTAATGCCTCCGATAAAGCCCCTCTCATATATCTATATCTGTATCTATCTGTATTTATATCCTACTGGTTCTATATCTATGGAGAACTCTAGTATACAAGCAAACCAACAGCCAAAAGAGCGTTTTAGTTTTTCTTTTGCAATACTTACAGATTATTTTATTTTTTTATCTTAATGCATTTAAAAGAACTTTTAAATCCTTTAGTTTTTGCCATTTTGAGTAATTTTTTGTTTGATAACCTGTATTATACTTAATTTCCTTCTATTCATGGTTTATTTGGTGATTTCTTAGGAATGACTCCCAAGTGTAATCAAATGGTTTCTCAGTTTCATCTTTAATAGAGTAATGGAATTGATGGATTATGTTGATACCTTACCTGATTCAACCCAGACTTAAATTCCTGGAATCAACCACTTGGTCATCACACATTATTCCTTTGATGCTGGTGGTTTATTCAAAAGATTCATTTTTATTCGCAAGTAAAGTTCACTTATAGTTTTCTTTTCTGGTGCTACCTTTACCAGAACTAAGGTTTGTTTGTTTGTTTTTTTTTTTTTAATTGAAAAGCTCTGCATTCCTTTCTATGGCAGGGGTTAGCAACTTTGTGATAAAGGAAAATATTCAGGCAAATTACATTTAAAGGAGTTTAATTGATCCATGAATGAGTCGTAAATCGGGCAGCCTTTCCAGCCAGGGTAGGCTCGGAGACTCCAGCACAGTCACAGGTGGAAGAAGGTTTGTGGACAGAAAAAGGCAAGTGAGGTACAGAAGATGGAAGTGAGACACAGAAACAGCTGGATTGGTTACAGCTCGTGTTTGCCTTACTTGAACATGGTTCAAACATTTGGCTACATTTGATTGGCCAAAACTCGGTGATTGTCACAAATGGAGGCTATGGTCTGTTTACACCTCCACTTGTTACAGTTCACCAGGTACAGAAACACCTTTAGGCCAAAATTAAATACGTAAGAAGACAGCTTTAGGCTACACTTAATTTAACACTTGACTTGTACATTTTTATCACCTGGAGAACTGTTTCAAGGTGCTGATAGCTGGCACACCCCACACCAGTTGAATAGATATTTCTTGGGGTGGGATTTGGACATCATTGGTTTTAAAAATCTCATCAGGTGACTCTACCATGCAGTCAAGTCTGAGAACAACTGTGTACAACTTGAAATAAGTAACACTGGAGCAATCTTTTTTATCACACATGAGGTTATGTACAACTCAGTTTTGAACCTCTCTGATCTGGTAAATTTTCTATCTCTTTCTGGTCATTGGATTCTCCAAGTTTTCTGCCTTGTCTTGGGCCATTTTTAATGTTTATTTTTTTTCCCCAAGAAATTAGCCACTTAATCCAGGTTATCAAATGTATTGCCATAGAATTGCATGTGATATTCTCTTCAATTTTCCTTTACTTCTGTGATTTTGGCTAAGTTTTCTTTTTTACATAGCTATACGTTTCTTTCTTTCTTTTCTTTCCCTTCCTTCCTCCCTCCCTCCCTCTCTCTCTCTTTCTTTCTTTCTTTCTTTCTCAGACTTGCCGGGGGTTTAATCTGGCGTTTCAAAAAATGAGCTTTGGACTTGATTTTTTACTTTCTGCTATTGTTTGTGCTTTCCATTTCATTACATTCAACTTCTGTCATTATTATTTTTTTTAATACAGAATTTTCTTATTCTAACCTCTGGGCTCATACGTTTCTACATTGTCTTATTAGTCGTTCTTTATAATGAAGGTTTTATAGTCTATTAATTTTCCTCTGACTACAGCTTTTGTTGTATTCTGTTGATTTTGTGATATTCTCTTACTTATTGCTCTTTTAAAAAAGATTAAATTCCATTATCTGTGGTGGTTTTTCTCACCTTTTAAGTTATTAAAACAAAATAAAATATCTATAATATTGGATTATGATTAGAGAGAATTGGCTTGAGAAAAATCTTTTTTATTTTATTTGTTGAGGTTTGCTTTACCTTTAGGTATGTGACAGATTCCGTGGATATTAGAAAATAATATTTACTTTCTGTTAAGGTAAGTGTTTCTCTATGTATCTATTAAACTGAGTTTGTAGGTTGCAGTGTGCAATTTCTCTATGTCCTTACTGATTTTTCTTTCTATTTATCTACCTGCTATGGAAAAGAAGCATATCGATTTCTTCAAATATATATGTATTTATTTTATCAAGTCTTCATTGTTTTTCTAATAGTTTTCAGATCTCGTATTTGATGTTACTATGTGCTAAGTGCTGCTTCAAGTGCTTTTTAACATTAATTCATACTTTTAAGCCCCCTGACAATCGCAGGAGGAGGTCCCCCAGTTTTGCAGATGAAAAAGAAAGGAGAAAATGAAACAATGTCTCCATCACGCCACAGTTAGTAAGAAGTAGATGGGAGATTCAAACCCAAGTGGATTGGGTCCAGGGTCTTGTTCCCCATTGTTGCCCTGCCTCTGACATCAACACACAGTTGGTCTCCCCTTCCTGCCAATGGCTTTTTCATTACATGGTTAACATAGATTGTTCGTTTATTCTTCTTCCTCTTCCTCTTCCTCTTTTTTGCTTTTTTTTTTTTTTTTTTTTTTTTTTTTGTGAGACCCTCTGTTGCCCAGGCTGGAGTTCAGTGGCATGATCATGGCTCACTGCAGCCTCGACCTCCCAGGCTCAAGCAGTCCTCCCACTTTAGCCTCCTGAGTAGCAGGATTGCAGATGAACAACCACCACACCTGGTTAGAATGAGTTCATGTTCTTTGCAGGGACATGGATAAAGCTGGAAACCAACATCCTCAGCAAACTAACACAGGAACAGAAAACCAATACCACATATTCTCACTCATAAGTGGGAGTTGAACAATGAGAACATATGGACACAGGCAGGGGAACATCACACACCGGGGCCTATCGGGGGGTGGGGGGAAAGGGGAGGGAGAGCATTAGGACAAGTACATAATGCATGTGGGGCTTAATCCCTGGGATGCAAGGCTGGTTCAACATTCGCAAATCAATCAACGTAATCCAGCATATCAACAGAACCAAAGACAAGAACCACATGATTATCTCAATAGATGCAGAAAAGGCTTTTGACAAAATTCAACAGCCCTTCATGCTAAAAACGCTCAACAAATTCGGTATTGATGGAACGTACCTCAAAATAATAAGAGCTATTTATGACAAACCCACAGCTAATATCATACTGAATGGGCAAAAACTGGAAAAGTTCCCTTTGAAAACTGGCACAAGACAGGGATGCCCTCTCTCACCACTCCTATTCAACATAGTGTTGGAAGTTCTGGCTAGGGCAATCAGGCAAGAGAAAGAAATCAAGGGTATTCAGTTAGGAAAAGAGGAAGTCAAATTGTCCCTGTTTGCAGATGACATGATTGTGTATTTAGAAAACCCCATCGTCTCAGCCCAAAATCTTCTTAAGCTGATAAGCAACTTCAGCAAAGTCTCAGGATACAAAATTAATGTGCAAAAATCACAAGCATTCTTATACACCAGTAACAGACAAGCAGAGAGCCAAATCAGGAATGAACTTCCATTCACAATTGCTTCAAAGAGAATAAAATACCTAGGAATCCAACTTACAAGGGATGTAAAGGACCTCTTCAAGGAGAACTACAAACCACTGCTCAGTGAAATCAAAGAGGACACAAACAAATGGAAGAACATACCATGCTCATGGATAGGCAGAATCAATATTGTGAAAATGGCCATACTGCCCAAGGTAATTTATAGATTCAATGCCATCCCCATCAAGCTACCAATGAGTTTCTTCACCGAATTGGAAAAAACTGCTTTAAAGTTCATATGGAACCAAAAAAGAGCCCGTATTGCCAAGACAATCCTAAGTCAAAAGGACAAAGCCGGAGGCGTCACGCTACCTGACTTCAAACTATACTACAAGGCTACAGTAACCAAAACAGCATGGTACTGGTACCAAAACAGAGATATAGACCAATGGAACAGAACGGAGCCTTCAGAAATAATGCCACACATCTACAACCATCTGATCTTTGACAAACCTGACAAAAACAAGAAATGGGGAAAGGATTCCCTATTTAATAAATGGTGCTGGGAAAATTGGCTAGCCATAAGTAGAAAGCTGAAACTGGATCCTTTCCTTACTCCTTATACGAAGATTAATTCAAGATGGATTAGAGACTTAAATGTTAGACCTAATACCATAAAAACCCTAGAAGAAAATCTAGGTAGTACCATTCAGGACATAGGCACGGGCAAGGACTTCATGTCTAAAACACCAAAAGCAACGGCAGCAAAAGCCAAAATTGACAAATGGGATCTCATTAAACTAAAGAGCTTCTGCACAGCAAAAGAAACTACCATCAGAGTGAACAGGCAACCTACAGAATGGGAGAAAATTTTTGCAATCTACTCATCTGACAAAGGGCTCATTTCCAGAATCTACAAAGAACTCAAACAAATATACAAGAAAAAAACAAACAACCCTATCCAAAAGTGGGGAAAGGATATGAACAGACATTTCTCAAAAGAAGACATTCATACAGCCAACAGACACATGAAAAAATGCTCATCATCACTGGCCATCAGAGAAATGCAAATCAAAACCACAATGAGATACCATCTCACACCAGTTAGAATGGCAATCATTAAAAAATCAGGAAACAATAGGTGTTGGAGAGGATGTGGAGAAATAGGAACACTTTTACACTGTTGGTGGGATTGTAAACTAGTTCAACCATTATGGAAAACAGTATGGCGATTCCTCAAGGACCTAGAACTAGATGTACCATATGACCCAGCCATCCCACTACTGGGTATATACCCAAAGGATTATAAATTATGCTACTACAAAGACACATGCACACGTATGTTTATTGCGGCACTATTCACAATAGCAAAGACTTGGAATCAACCCAAATGTCCATCAGTGACAGACTGGATTAAGAAAATGTGGCACATATACACCATGGAATACTATGCAGCCATAAAAAAGGATGAGTTTGCGTCCTTTGTAGGGACATGGATGCAGCTGGAAACCATCATTCTTAGCAAACTATCACAAGAAGAGAAAACCAAACACCGCATGTTCTCACTCATAGGTGGGAACTGAACAATGAGCTCACTTGGACTCGGGAAGGGGAACATCACACAATGGGGCCTATCATGGGGAGGGGGGAGGGGGAAGGGATTGCATTGGGGAGTTATACCTGATATAAATGATGAATTGATGGGTGCTGACGAGTTGATGGGTGCAGCACACCAACATGGCACATGTATACATATGTAACAAACCTGCACGTTATGCACATGTACCCTAGAACTTAAAGTATAATTAAAAATATATATATATAAAAAAAAATAAATAAATAAAACCTACGTGCTGGGTTGATAGGTACAGCAAACCACCATGGCACATGTATACCTGTGGAACAAACCTGCATGTTCAGCACATGTATCCCAGGACGTAAAGTAAAATTTAAAACAAAATTTTTAAACTTTTTGTAGAGACAGGGTCTCACTATGTTGCCCAGGCTGGTCTTGAACTCCTGGGCTCAAGCCATCCTTCCACCTCAGCCTCCTGTTGTGCTGGGATTATAGGTGTGAGTCACCACACTGGATCCTTCTGTCTTCTTATGCGACCCTTTCCTGTAACTCCAGTCAATGGGCCCCAGGTGAGTCAGGATAATCAATGCTGTTTTCTGCGATGTCTTTGGACTCTGACTTCAATTCATCAACAAACATTAATCGAGTTCTTACCATGTGCCAAGCACTAAACAGTAAGCAAAGCAGATAAACCTTGTCCTCGTGGGCTTTATAATCTAATGGGGTCAGACAGACAGACAGCAATAAATAGAATAAGTGAACAAGGTAGTCAGTGCTCGGAGAGCAATAAAACAAAGTCAAGGCAATTGGGAGTGCTGGCTGAGGCACTGTGATTCCGCTGGGATAGTTGGGAAAGGCTTAAATGAGAAATGTTAGCAGCGGTGAATTCACACGGGTCTGTAGCAACCTCAATTCTTGCCTCCAGAAGAAAGAATTCAACTGAGGAGCATAAGGCAGAAGGAGAGACCAAGGCAAGTTTCAGAGCAGCAGTGAAAGTTTATTAAAAAGTGTTAGAGGCCGGGTGCAGTGGCTCACACCTGTAATCCCAGCACTTTGGGAGGCTGAGGCGAGCGAATCATGAGGTCAGGAGTTTGAGACCAGCCTGGCCAACATGGTGAAACCCCATCTCTACTGAAAATACAAAAAATTAGCTGGGCGTAGTGGTGGGCACCTGTAATTTTAGCTACTCGGGAGGTTGAGGCAGGAGAATTTCTTAAACCTGGGAGGTAGAGGTTGCAGTGAGCTGAGATCATGCCACTAACCTCCAGCCTGGCGGCAGAGTGAGACTCAGTCTCAAAAAAAAAAAAAAAAAAAAAAAAAGGCATTAGAGCAGCAATGGCTGGGCGTGGTGGCTCATGCCTGTAATCCCAGCACTTTGAGACGCCAAAGCAGGTGGATCACCTGAGGTCAGGAGTTTGAGACCAGCCTGGCCAACATGGTGAAACTTCGTCTCTACTAAAAATACAAAATTAGCCAAGTGTGGTGGTACATGCCTGTAATGTCAGCTATTTGGGAGGCTGAGGCAGGAGAATCACTTAGTACCCAGGAGGGGAAGGTTGCAGTGAGCTAAGATCAAGCCATAGCACTCCAGCCTGGGCGATGACAGAGCGAGACTCCATCTCAAAAAAAAAAAAAAAAAAAAAAAAAAGAACGGTAACTTGGAAGAGGACCCAGCAGGTGACTTGAGAGATCAAGTGCACTGTTTGACCTTTGACTTGGGGTCATACACTGGCATGCTTCTGTGGTCTTGCATCCCTTCTCCCCTGATTCTTCCCTTGAGGCAGGGTGGCATCTGGAGCAGTGGCCTGCTAACGCCTGGAGAGGAGCATGCTGAGTGTGCTCACTGGAGTTGTACGCATGCTCAGTTAAAGCGTTCTTCCCTTACCAGTCAAATGTCCCCAGGAGGTCATATACCAGTTAACCTCTGCCATTTTGCCTCTTAATGTGCATGCTTGAGCCTAATTGCCCAACTCTTGAGATCTTATCAGGAAGCTGCTGATCACCAGTTTCAGGTGTTTCTGTTCATTGGGAAACTGCCTTTCCGTGGTGCTGGCTGCAACCAATTATTATTTTAAAGAGACAGTTAACAGCCTCCTGACTATGGTTGCCTGACATTCCTGGTGGTGGGGGAGGAGCCCTCTCCTGCCCTGCTCATGTCTGACTAGCTAACTACTGTAACTAGAAGATGACACCTTCCTCAGAAGCTTGAAAAAGGCAGGGAGACAAGGTAAGGGAGGCAGACAGGCAGATATCTGGGTGCACAGCATTCCAGACATAATGAACAACCAGGGCAATGCCGCCAGGTGAGCACCTGCCTGGCATGTTTAAGAAACTGAAAGGAAGCGAGGGTGATGGAAGGGTGTGAGGAAAGGCAGGAAAATAGCTTGTACAGGTGAGAGAGATGCTGGGGGCTGGATGGTAGGGGCCATGCAGGCTCTTATAGGAACACTGGCTTTATTTCTAAGAGACATGAGGATCCCCTTGATGCTGCTGTTAACTAATGAATGACCACACTGCAGCTAAGTTTAATCAGGTGTTCTCTGGCTGCTGTGGAGAGAACAGAGCAAGGTTGGAGGCAGGGCTGTGAGTTAGGAGGTGTCTGCGGAAGCAAGGGAGAGACAATGTGGCTTGGACCTAAGTGATGGCTGTGGGGACAGTGAGATGTAATCTGATTTGGGAAATATTTTGAACATGGAGCCAACAGGATTTGCTGCTGAACTAGGTGTGCTTTTGGTGGCAAGAGCTGGGAAGGAAGTTCAAGAATTCCATTTTGTATATAAGTTTAATACTATTAGGAAATAATTCTCCATGGGCTGTTTGTATTTCTGCACATTGTGACTTTCTATTCTGGATAGGTTTTTTTTTTTTTTTTTTCTTCCCGAGACAGGGTCTCACTCTGTCACCCTGGCTGGAATGTAGTGATGCTATCTTGGCTCAGTGTAACCTCCACCTTCTGGGCTCAAGCCATCCTCTCAACTCAGCCTCCTGAGTATTTAGGACTACTGGCATAACCACCACGTCCAGTTATTTTTTTTTTTTTTTTTTTTTGAGACAGAGTCTCTGTTGCCCAGGCTGGAGTGCAGTGGGGCAATCTTGGCTCACTACAACCTCTAGCTGCTGGATTCAAGCGATTCTCCTGCCTCAGCCTCCCAAGTAACTGGGATTGCAGGCGTTCGCTGCCATGCCTGACTAATCTTTTGTATTTTTTTCTAGAGACGGGGTTTTGCCACGTTGACCAGGCTGGTCTTGAATTCTTGGCTTCAGGTGATCCACTCACCTCGGCCTCCCAAAGTGCTGGGATTACAAGTGTGAGCCAGCATGCCTGGCCCCAGCTAATTTTTGTATTTGTTGTAGAGATGGGGTTTCTCTGCTTAGACTGGTCTTGAACTCCTGGGCTCAAGTGATGCACCTGCCTTGGCCTCCTAAAGTGCTGGCAGTACAGGCATGACCCACCATGCCTGGCCTCTAGTTGACCTTCTCAAGACATCAAAAGGCATATAAACTTTATATTTGTATAGTGAACAGCCTTAGTAGACAGAGACAGTGTCTCCCTTCTGGGCAGAGGGCAGATTTGTTGTTTGCTGTTCTGGCTAATAAAAGTAATGTCTCCCTCTGGGGCAAAGGTTGAGCAGATTTGCTCGCAGCTCATTATAAAATACAGGGTTTTTCTAAGCTCCAGGTTTCTCGGGCATGTGTAGAATATCCACCTTGACCCCCTCTGCACCACCCCAGAGACTTGGTGAGGGATGCGGGGAGGGAACTGGTGCAAACATGAAACTCATGCTGCCTGCTGTGAGGTGGGTAATAAGATCTTTTGTCTCTGATCCAGGGGTCTCATGTCTTCTGCCAGTATTCAGGAAGCTGTGGCAGAATACCTTGTTAGTCTGCAAGTAGGGTCAAATCCCCGGCCCCTTTTCACTTCTTGACAGAGATGTCTATCAGACATCCAAGTGGCGATGCTGGGTGAGCAACTGGGTGCATGAACTTGGAGTTCGGGGAGGAGTACAGGCTGGAAATATAAACATGTGAGTTAGAGGATTTTTTTACAGCCATGCATCTGGATGGTGGAGAAGAAAAGTCATGAAATTAAAGCCTGGGAAAAGCCAGCACAGAAAACTGGGGTAAGGAAGGAGAGAGGACAGCAGGAAAAGAAGGGATTAACTAAAGAGGCTGAGGAGGAGCAACTGTGAGATAGGAGAGAACCCAGAATTGGTATCCTGGAAGCCAAAGAAATAAGGAGGAAGGAAGGGACACCTGTCACCTTTGTTGGAGAAGGCTAAGTAACTATTGAATCTGGTAATAAGGAGGTCACTGATAAACTTAAGAGCAGCTGTGTGTGTGTGTGTGTTAGAAGGACTTAGGAGAAGATGGAAAGGGAAGAATTGGAGATATGGTGAGCTAGACAATGCTTTTGAGGAGTTTTCCTGCAAAAGAAAGAAACACGAGATTGAAGCTATAGAGGGCTGTGGAGGCAGGAGAGACCTTTTTCAATTTTATTTTTTTTGAGATGGAATTTTGCTCTTATTGCCCAGGCTGGAGTGCAATGGCGCGCTCTCAGCTCGGTGCAATCTCAGCTCACTGCAACCTCCGCCTCCCGGGTTCAAGCAATTCTCATGCCTCAGCCTCCCAAGTAGCTGGGATTACAGGCATGTACCACCATGCCCAGCTAATTTTGTATTTTTAGTAGAGATGGGGTTTCACCGTGTTGGTCAGGCTGGTGTCGAATTCCTGACCTCAGGTGATCCGCCTGCCTCAGCCTCCCAAAGTGCTGGGATTACAGGCATGAGCCACCGCGCCTGGTCAGAACTTTTGTTTTTAACCAGAGAAATATGAGGAAATTCAAATGCTAGAGGAAATGCTGCTCTCAGGAGGAAGAACTGATGATAAAGGAAAGAGAAAAGGGAAGTGTTGGAATGATGTCCGCAGATAGGTGAGACAGGGTGGGGTCTCTAGAAGATGGAGGAGTGGGTCTCAACCTGGAGCCTAGAAAGTTCGTTCACAAAAACAGTCCGTGACACCAATGTGGAAAAGTGGGGAAATTTAATGACAGAAGCTTGGTGGGAACCCCCTTCTGCTTCCTTCCCCCTCCCTTGTCAACCTAGGAAGCAAGGTTCTCAGGCAAGTGGGGAAGGAGGCAAGTCAGAGGCAGGAGGGGAGAGCGAGCTAGTGGCTTCGTGCCTGGGAGAGTGACCGGACCAGCAAAATGCAGCGATCGAGACAGCATTGAGGACCCACTTGTGGTTCATGGCCATAGAGGGAGAACCTGTTCCTTTATGGTGACTAAGTAGTGTGGCACTCAGGAGCTGTGGCAGTTATGCTTCTTACCATGTGGACAGCATTGTTCTGCCAGGAGGGAGAATTAATCAAACAGGCAGAAGGAAGCAGAGCAAGACATAAAGAGGGTTACCTCTGTGTTTGGGTCCCCAGTTCCAGCTCTTCCCAAATCCCACCTCTATCCCTGAACTTCTTTCAGTTAGACTGTTTCATTCTATCAGACATGTCATTGTATCAGCTACAGAGACAGAAACCCAGACTGAGTGGCTGCAACTAGTATGGGGCTCATTCTTGGGTACGAAGAAAAGTCTAAGGATGGGCCAGAGACAGCAGAGCACCAGGAACCCAAGCTGCTTCTTTCTTTCTGGCTCACCACCTGTAGTACTGGCCTCTGTCCTCATGGCCACAAGATGGCTGCTGGAGCTCCAGCTATCCTTTCTACATCCCGGTCCAAAAGAATGGGAGTGACGGCTGGGTACCGTGGCTCATGCCTGTAATCCTAACAGTTTGGGAAGTTGAGGTGGGCGGATTGCTTGAGCTCAGAAGTTAGAGACCAGACTGAGCAACATGGGGAGACCCCCATCTCTAGTAAAAATACAAAAATTAGATGTGGTATCATGTGCCTGTGTTCCAGCTACTTGGGGGGCTGACGCAGGAGAATTGCTTGGGCCTGGGAGGTCAAGGCTGCAGTGAGCCGAGATTGCACCACTGCACTGCAGCTGGGGTGACAGAGTGAGACCCTGTCTGAAGTTAAGAAAAAAAAAAAAAAAAATGGGAATGACAAGGCACAAAGGGCACTCAATCCCAACTTATTTAGGATCTTCCCTCCCACCCCAAAGGATTTCTTGGGGGGCTCCACCAATTGTATCTGCTGTCCTCTTTCTGATCACTCCTAACTACAGGAAAGCTGGGAAGCATTGCTTTTGGTTTGGGCTCATTGTCACCCCAACTAAAATCAGAATTCTTGACCAAACAAGAAAGGAAGAATGGGTATTTGAGAAGCAGCTAACAGACTCTAGCATATCAAACAGGCTTCCAGTGAACTCCTGTTTTCCTTGTGGAATAGAGTTCTTTGGGGTATAGGTGCAAGGAGAGCCTTGCAAGGGTAGCATAGAGGCTGTAAGTCCTCAGAAAGTCAAAGTGCTGGGACAAAACAAATTCAGATCATCTCTTAAGCAATGTGGTGCTTTCTGATTTTCTTCCCTCCTTCCCATCTCCCATCCCCACCCCCAACACCCTACACTTAGCCCTTGTGGAGTAGAATTCTTAGGGGTGCAGGTAAAAGAGTTTTGAGAGACAGAGAAACAGCAATAGGTGCAGGATGGGTTGACACTGGGGTGCAGAGAAGAAGCTACAAACAAGATGGGAGAGGTGATTTGGGGACTACAGGGCTGAGCCTGCCGACTTAAAGATACAGGGGCTAAAAAGAAACAGCTGTGGCATACAGAACCTTTGAGAGGGGTGAGGAGGGTAAAGTTAAGAAATTTAAAAAGTATTTGGACCAAAAATATTTGAGACATCATACATCAGTTGCTTTCAGTTCTTCTTTGGTAAGATGGATATTTTTAACTCTTCTTTTTTGGTGAACTTTTTCCTAACCCGTTCCATAGCTCCCATCATGCCCATGCAAATAGTTACTATTAATCACTTTAAGAAAATCCAAAATGCCCAAAGAATGACAATGAATTTAGCATCATTTATACATCACACATTTGCACAATGGATCTACAGTTATTTGTTCAGTCAATAGATGATGCTTGATGCATAAATGGAATAAGAGTTGTTAAAACAGTTGCATTTCTTGAGAAGGTTATGAACACTCCAGTGTCATTGTCTGGGTAAGGTCTGCCCTGACCAGCCTGTTTCCCCTTGTCCTATTTTAGTCACTTTAGCAAATCAGCTTCCTTTTCTTTTTCTTTCTTTTTTTTCTTTTAGAGACAGGGTCTTTATCTGATACCCAGGCTGGAGTGCAGTGGTGCTATCTAGCTCACTGCATCCTTGAACTTCTGGGCTCAAGGAACCAAGTAGCCAGGACTACAGGTGAGCACCACCATACCTAATTTTTAATTTTTTTTTCTTTGTAGAAAAGAGGTGTGGCTGTGTTGTCCAAGCTGGTCTCAAAGTCCTGGACTCAAGTAATCCTCCCGCCTTGCCTCAGTCTCCCAAAATGTTGGGATTACAGGTGTGAGCCAGCATGCTCAGCCTCTTTTTATTTTTTTCAAAGCATTTATCACTGTCTGATACTACTGGTTGATATATTTGTTTGTCTTGACCTGTCTGCCTCCTTAGAATGCAAGCTCGATGACCGGAGGGACTTTCCGTGTCTTATCCATGGATAAATTCCCATGAATCCCTGGCATGAACACTGTCCTAACTATTGAATCCATTCTCAATAAACATTTGGTGAGTATGATTTGTTGAAGTCCTCAATATACGGCTTGGCACCTAGTAAGTGCTTAATAAATGTTTGCTCTCATTGCCGTCATTGTCATCATTGGCATCCTTGTCACTGGCACAGTCATAAATAAGCCTATGGCCCCAGGGGTTAGATTAGGCACCTATAACACCTATAATCAACTTTTTTTTTTAAGATGGGGTTCTGCTCTGTTGCCCAGGCTGGAGTGCAGGGGCACAATCTTGGCTCATTGCAACCACTGCTGTCCAAGTATCTGGGACTACAGGCATGCACCATCACCCCTGGCTAATTTTTGTCTTTTTGATAGAGATGGGGTTTCATCATGTTGGCCAGGCTGGTCTCAAACTCCTGGCCTCAAGTGATCCACCCACCTCGGCCTCCCAAAGTGCTGAAATTACAAAGCATAAGCCACCACGTCCAGCCCACGATCAACATTTAAAGGAAAAAAAAAAGTCTGCTAATGTAGTCTGAGACTTGGACTGTGTCGCCTTCACAAACATCAGAGCCTCGCAAGGGTAGCATGGAGGCTGTGAGTCCTCAGAAGGTCAAAGTGCTGAGACAAAACAAATTCAGATCATCTCTTAAGCAATGTGGTGCTTTCTGATTTTCTTCTCTCCTTCCCATCTCCCACTCCTGCCCCCAACACCCTACTCTTGCAAATTGATGCGATTTTCTTCTGCACACATGATAGGCACCCCCTCCGCATAGGACCTCACTTTCCTTTGCTGTCTCCAGATTTTTTTTTTTACAGGAAACTCTGCAGTCAGAGGAAAGTTATTTACTACCTAGAGCTCCCTCTGCTGATGCATTGGGTAGACTATTAGCCTGGAAGCCTGTGGATTTCAGCAGAAGCACAGCTGGGCTCCTGGCGGGGTTTGTTGACTGCCTATGCCTGTGTCTGATCAGAGGCTGTTTCTTTCTCTTGGATGGGGGAAAGAGGTACAGGTGATGCCTGTCTCTCTACGACCTCGCATGCTGGGGGTGGGGCTCCAGGGACATTCGAGGTCCTGGCTCCTCTGACGTCCATGTGGAATCCTTGTGCTTGCAAATGATTGTTGGAGAGACTCTGGGATTCCTAGTGGGCTGGGAGGGTGTTCCTCGCACCACTCGCTAACACTTGGAAACAGGTGAACCCACCTGTTCATGATTTCTGTCTCAAAGGAGAAGTGAAACCTAGGGGGAATTTTTTAATTTTTCAAGAGCAAAGTCAGGGTCAATTTGTAGAGTCTGGGTAAAAACAGGCTCTAATAAACCAAAAAGAAATAAATGCATGATTGAAATTTTAAAAAAGAATATATTTGGCTAAATTTAACTCTTAGGCTGAAGTTTATTTAAATGCAGAAGGCATGTCCAGCCCTAGCTCTCTGGCACCTGGGGCAGGAGCATTGAGGCAAGGGGAGAACATTGCTTTACAGACCACCCTGCCAATGTAATCAGGCTAATATTCCTTCAACACTGCGATTGGCCGGTGCTATCATTTTATATAAACTTTATGACACTCTGCTGTATACACTGCCCAATTTCCCTGCCTCCAACCCCCCAGCCTTAAAACATATTATTTTTCTTCACTACTTATAGTTGAGAATATCGAGATTTGGTGACATTAAGTAACCTGCTTAACATCACATAACTAACAAGTTGCCGAGATGGTGTTTGAACTTGGGTTCCTTGAATTGTAAGCACTGGGTTCCAAACTGCCAGCATCCCAGGCTCACTTCTACCTGCCCCATATGATCAGTGTTCATTCCACCACCAAAATTTATTCAGTGCCCTGCACCGTACAGAGCACCAGAAAAAGTAGAGATGAATGAGATGTGGTCCTAACCCTTGGGGGTATATGCAATCTTCTGCCAAAGTCGAGGATGAGGTTTAGTGCTACTTCCTCCAGGCAGCCCTGGATACCTCTGGACAGTCATAATTGGCAGTACCCTACTGTTGTTAATAAAAACTAATCATTACAAATACATAATAATTAATAACAATTAATTAAAAATTAGTAGGTATGGTGACATGCACCTGTAGTCCCAGCTACTTGAGAGGCTGAGTCCAAAGGATTGCTTGAGCCTGGGAGTTTGAGGCTGCAATGAGCCATGATTGCGCCACTGCACTCCAGTCTGGTCAACAGAGTGAGAACCTGTCTCAAAATAAATACATAAAAATAAATGAAGTAAAACACATACCATCTAACATTTATGGAGCACTTACGATGTGTCAGTCACAATAGGAAAAAGCCTTTCTTATGGGCTTATCTCAGTGAATCCTTATAAGAAACTTACGAGAAAGGCCCTTTTATCAGCCTCATTTTAGAGATGAGAAAACTGAGGCCTCGAGGTAAACAATTGATACTTAGAAGTCGGAGTCAAAAAGTAGCAGAGCTGAGTAAACCCGGGAAATCTGGCTCTTAACCATTTTGCACACTGGCTCGGCTGTGGCTGCCCGTTCCTCTGACCCCATCCAGTGCCTGTCTTGTCCCCCGACCTCTTTTGACAGCTCCTTGAAAGAGAAGCCCCCTGTCCCCCTGGCCTCCCACTTTCTCTCACAGCCCCCAGCTCAGTGCTGGGCACACCAGGGAGCTGAAAACTACTTATTAACTGCTTTACTCCGCCTTCACTGGAAAGTGGTGATGACACAGGATTTGGGGTGGAGGTGGGGAGGGAATCCCACAGATCAGAATGAGGCTTCTTTAGAGCTCTGGCTCTTGGTCAAGTGAGATTAGGAACGATATTTTAACAGCAGAGTTCCTTAGGGAATCTTCTACACGCCTATATTTTGCTTGCCTAGCATGATGCCTGGCACATAATAGGGTCCAATACATCTTTGTTGAATGACTGAATGAGCTTTAAAAATTCTAAGGAATCTCACTGCTGTTGCTAGGGCTGCCGCTGGCGTCTCAGGCGGTGCTTTCGGCTCTGTCTTATACATCAAGCTCTGCCTGTCTCGCTTTTACACCACAGTGGAAGCCAAAGGCAGGGCCGCTTCGAATGCAAAGTGGCTACTTTTGCTTGGTTTGGCTTAGAAGACATGATGCCCGGCCCCTGCTCCCCGGGGGCTCTGGCACTGCCCAAACCAACTGCGCCCCCTGGTACTGAGATGTATGTGCATTTCAGATTCGTCAAAATTCACGCCCTTCTCCCACTCCAAGCCATCTGCTGTTCTGATCTCATCTTTGCCTCACCTCCTTACCCAAAGATTCTTGAGGTGCAGGAAGACAGCCCCAGCGACCCCAGAAGCTTGCCTTCCTGTTCTCCAATCTCGGGTGATTTTTCATCCTAAAACCATCACATAAGCTGTTTATGGCATCCATAACCCGCCTGGAGCTTTTAAACCTCTTTCTTGCGTGGCTTTTTATGAGTCTGAGATAAACAAACAACTCTCTTTCTCCAGGGACTTAGAGCCCAGACCCTTAACCTCACTCCTTAAGCCCATGGCCCCTGAGGGAGCGGAGCCAGAGGGTGGGCCCCAAAGGACTGTGGTTAAATGTGCCATGTGGAGGAAGCAGATAACATCATTGCTGCTAACTGGGAAAATGCGGCCAGAGACCTTGAAGCAAAGACGAGCCAGAGGGCAGGGTTGCCAAGAGTCACCAGAGCAGCCTCTGCTGGGTTGAGAAGCTCTGCTTAGACACTAAGCATTGTGGCAACATGTCAAATCTTGGGGCCTGTCTCCTCCAACCCCTCATTTGGCACTAAAGAAATCTAAGTCCTGGGAGGGGAGGTGACTTGGCCAAGGTCATGTAGCCTCGGGGAGGCTGCGTGGAATAAATGGTGGAATCTGTTCCCTGCACCCACTTCTTACTTCCCATCAGACCCTGATCTCTATAGGGCATCGAAGTCGTTGCAGGGAGGCTGGCTTCACCCCAGTGGCAGAGGTGAAATATAGGATCTTGGCCAAGTTGATCTGCATTTTCTAACTCCCTGGCCACATTGATTGGTCTTGGAGTGACCCAGAACTTAAGGCTGGTCTAATCAGAAAAAAAAAAATCTCTGAACCTTTGAGGAAAATCCTGGGAAATACTGATCCTTCTTTCCCTGGGCTACAAATGAACACAGGATACAAAGTGGTCTCAGCCGCTGAGGCCAGGCATCACGTGACATCAAGAGGGAATAAGGTAGACTCCATGGAAAGCAGAGAGGAGAGAAGGAAAGAAAAGGAATCCCAGGTGATAGTTCTGAGTTTCTGGATCAAACTTCACCTGAAACCTTTCCTCTGCAATGTTCAGGTACATGATCCAGTAAAGTCTATTTTTAAGACAGACAGGGCTGGGTGCAGTGGCTGATGCCTGTAATCCCAGCACTTTGGGAGGCTGAGGCAGGCAGATTGCTTGAGGTCAGGAGTTTGAGATCACCCTGGCCAACATGGTGAAACCTCGCCTCTACTAAAAACACAAAAATTAGCTGGGTGTGGTGGCACGTGCCTGTAATTCCAGCTACTCAGGAGGCTGAGGCATGAGAATCACTTGAACCCAAGAGGCAGAGGTTGAAGTGAGCCGAGATCACACCATTGCACTCCAGCCTGGGTAATGGAGTGAGACTGTGTCCAAAAAAAAAAGACTAAGTCTAAGTCTTATTACTGTTAGTAATAGATGTTATTGCTTGTAAACAAAATATCTCCAACTGATAAACAGATGACTGGTGGCCCTAGAAACTTGCCTCTGGTCTTTTGCTCCTGGTTAGGGGTGCTGGGCCCAAAGGGCAGGCCTCTATGCTTGGCTACATGCCTGGCTAAGCTTTAGATACAACTAAGGCTGACTGGTTTGGAGTTCAGAACCCCCACTAGCAGACATTTTATACTTCCCTTGTTCAGGCAAGTGAGTTGGCTAATTATGTGGGTTCAGAAAGCATTTTCTTGGTGCTTACTCCTATCCTGCCCTCATGAACCCTTAGCATTTTTGCACATCTCTATAGCAATGCTTATCTCACTACATATATAGATAGATAGATAGATAGATAGATAGATAGATGTGTATATATATATATTTTTTAGATGGAGTCTTGCTCTGTCACCCAGGCTGGAGTGCAGTGGTGTGATCTCAGCTCACTGTAGCCTCTGCTTCCCAGATTCAAGTGATTCTCCTGCCTTAACCTCCCGAGTAGCTGGGATCAGGGTGTGTGTCACCACACCCGGCTAATTTTTGTACTTTTAGTAGAGACGGGTTTTCGCCATGTTGGCCAGGCTGATCTCGAACTTCTGACCTCAGGTGATCCTCCTGTCTCGGCCTCCCAAAGTGCTGAGATTACAGGCGTGAGCCACGGCGGCCAGGCCTATCTCACTATATTTTAATGATTAACATCTACATCAGGGTTCTCTAGACCTCAAGCTTGCTGAAGATGAGATTAAACCTCATTCACCTTTGGATGCCTACACCTGGCCCAGTGTCTGACACAAGCTTTGTATTCAAGGATGCTTGCGGAATGGATGAAACAATCTCTTTCCACTCCCTGCCTCATTATCTGATGAGCCTTCATTATACTCCACTTTCTTTCCCTTTGTAAATTAGGATGAGGTGAAAAAGCACAGCAGACAAGATGCTAAGTATTCAAGCCAAGTCCTCGATTCACAAACTGAGGATTTGATCTGCTGTTGTATTCCCAGAGTGCTAGGTCCCGTATGGGACACCAGCTCCATCCCATATGCTCACTGTTCTGCGCTGCTGTGTATAAAGCCCTGGGCAAGAGGACAAGGGAGGGAAAAACTGGAAAGACTGAGTCAGAGAAGGCTCCGGATGAAATCTGAGTCCATTGGGATCATTCTGCCTAAACCCCCATCCACAGAGGAGAAAGCCTGGGGCCAGGGAGGAGTCCTCCTCCTCCTGGCTCAAGGTCATCGGGACAGACCAGTCTGGATGGGAAATAATTCCCCTTTCAAAAGCAAGACCTGTTTCCCCAGGACCTGGGCCCTGCGCAGACAGGAAGGCGGAGTTCAGGATGGATGGGGAAAAGGACATGCTGGGAGGCTCTGGGGCCATTTTTTTGGGGCTTGCATCCTGCGAAGGTTGAGTAACTCCACGGGTCTCCCTTTTGCCGCTAAACCACTTGCCAACTGGGTTTGGAGTCTTTTGGCTTGTGAGTCCTCAGGGACCAGAGAAGTGACTCAGTGAACACTTAGTACATCGTTGGCTCCGGGGATTGTGTGTGATTCAGGAGTCACTCACAGAGCTTGTGCTGATTAACTCCAGAAACTCACCCAAAGCCTCCTCCCCACCCCTTCAAGCCCAGGATAAAGGGATCAGACTGTGGCTCTGACACTCCTGAAATGTTTCTCACGTGTTCACCTGCCAACCAGTCTGGTATCGACAGAAGATCCCTGGACCACGAACTCCGGGGCCAGGAGCTTCCTCTACGCACTGCCTCCTGCCAGCGGCCCACACGGAAAACAAGACCTCGGGACCCCCTCTCTTTCTGACCTCCCCTAGATTCTGAGCGGGCCCACCCTCAACCAAAGCTCCCCTGTTTCGCTGCCCCGCCTCTCTTTTTCCGCCTTGGGAATTGTCCCCCTCGCCCCCCATCCTACTCCCACTTCGTCCTGAAGGGTGTCTGTCTGCTCTGATCGCCCCCACCCCCTTCCTATCCCTCCTCCTTTTCCTCTCTCGGCTCCGCCCCCAGGCCCCGCCCTCTCCGCCCCGGCCCGCGTTTCCCCGGCCCCTTCCCCATCACCCTCCCCTCCAGCGGGGCCAGGGGTGTGGGGAGGGGGCGCCGCGCGCGCTAGGCGCCCGCCCCTCCCTGCGCGCCCAGTCCCCGAGCGCGCGCCCGGCGTCCCCCTCCGCGGCCTCCCCGCTCCCGCCTCCCCGCCTTCTCCTCCTCCTGGTGACGTCCGGGTCCCTGCCCGTCTGAAAACTCCGCGCCGCGGCGGTGGAGGCGGCGGCGGCGGCAGCAGCGGCGGCGGCGGCGGAGGAGGAGCAGCGGCGAGCCGAGGCGGCGGCGGCGGCGGCGGCGGCCGAAGCGGGAGCCCGAGCGGCAGTCGGCGGCCGCGGGAGCCGCGGGGAGCGCGGGGGCAGCCCGGAGCGCGCCGGGGTCCCCGCGCCCCGCTCGCCCGCCGCGCTCCGAAGATGGTGGCGGCGCCGTGCGCCCGGAGGCTGGCCCGGCGCTCGCACTCGGCACTGCTCGCGGCGCTCACGGTGCTGCTGCTGCAGACGCTGGTCGTGTGGAATTTCAGCAGCCTCGACTCCGGGGCCGGGGAGCGCCGCGGGGGCGCAGCGGCCGGCGGCGGAGAGCAGCCGCCCCCGGCCCCAGCCCCGCGCCGGGAGCGCCGGGACCTGCCCGCCGAGCCGGCTGCAGCCCGAGGAGGAGGAGGCGGCGGCGGCGGAGGAGGAGGAGGACGGGGGCCCCTGGCGCGGGCGCGGGGAGGCGGCCCCGGAGAACCCCGGGCACAGCAGCTGGCCAGCCGGGGGGCACTGCCCGCCCGGGGTATGGTAAGATGCCCTTTCGGCTCGCGCCCCGCGGCGAGGGAGGGAAGAAGGCAGCCCGACCCCGCGCCCCCCTAGCCCTTGAACCGGGTCATCAGACTGGGACTCTGCAAGCCTACCGACTCCACATCGCCTCTTGCCCGGGGAAGTCGGGTGGGGTCCCTGCCAAGGCTCAGGGGTCGTGGGCTGCCCCTTTCAGAGTCTGAGCACGGACCCCTTGGGGTCTGGGGGAAGTTATCTCCAGTGGGGGCACTTTGGGGGTTACTGGAGCCTGGCTGGGCTCCTGTTCCCCATCACTCTTGCTGGGGACCCCAGCTGACTTGCTCCGTGCGTGTGGGTCTTGGTCCCTCGCTCCCTTGTCTGAGTGAGTGGATCGCGCCGGATCCTCAGCCGTTGATCCTGGGCGGTTGTCGCAGCAGCATCTCTTTGGTTTTTGCCGAGCTGGATGCAGACAGATGAGCCCTCTGTTCGTCCTGGCCTGCGATGAGGGCTGAGCTGGGCGTCCCAAGTCCCCGACCATGCCCCTGAATCAATACTCAGTCCAGGGTGTCTGGTCTGACTTTGGGTGTTCTGTTTCTCCTCTCTGGATGTTTGAGCCTTCCGTCTTCACCTTCTCTGTCTCTAACCTTGCCGTCTTCCGTGCCCTCTCGACTTTATCTCCTGCCCATCTCCAGTTTCAGGGCATGGCTCCTTCTCCTAGCTGGTTGTCTCTGTCTCTCTGTCTTGTTGCAGCCGGTTCGGGTCACCAGCTGTGTGTCCGACCACACCGTCAGGGCTTCTACTCCTATGGGATTACTTTGCCCTTCGTGGGTGTGAACAATCAGGGCTCTGAAACTGTTTCTTCCGCAGATCTGGGGCCGTCTGGGTGGCTGGGTGGGGAACTGACTTGTCTTCCTACCCTGTCCCCAACTTCTCCAGGGATACCTTTCCCACCTTCTTGGGCTGCCTTGCCCAGCCTGCTGAGCTAGGAGCAGGCTCAGTTCCCCACGGGCGTGAGTTCTGCCTTAGGGCATAGCCAATATGTTGTGTGTCTCTCTGTTTCTTCGTCACACTAGTTGTCTGCAAGGGTTTGCCTAGCTGCTAAAGGGTATTAGACACCAGGGGGATGTTTTCAGGATCCTGAAGACTGAATGCATATCTCTGTCATTTGTCACTTTGGAAGTCCTCACTGAAGACTGCCTTCGTACACAGCGTGATGCTTTGTGAGCTCCTAAACTTCTTCGGAGTCTGTAGGACCCTCTCTGCCGGAGCGCAGCTCTTCATGCCTGCGAGCTGAGCCAGTCCCAAGACGTGAAGTGATGGCATTTCACGTTGCCGTGTTGGTAGCAGGGAGAAGTCTTTCCCTCATTTGCGGGAAGAATAGTGGCCTGAGCTGCCTGATGGAGAACCAGAACATTCCTAGTGTCCTGCGATCTCTTCTTTACAGAGAGGGGTACTCTGAAACGCTGCCTTTGAACTCCTGGAATTGATAGGGATGGATTCTGGCAGAAATGCAATTAGAAGATCTTTGTACATCCAGAGCCCAGGAGGTGGGGTGGGAGGGCTGTGGGGCATCTCCTGCTGGTCCAGTGTAGGAACGCGTAGGGGAGACTTGGTGGGGGAAGCCTGGGGCTTACTGTATCCTTTGCATCTGGGATTCAGAGTCGGTTCAGGAGGTACCTTTAGGATGCATACAGCACCTGTTGAAACAAATGAAGAGAAGGAAGGAGGCAAGGCTAGCTGATTTCTTCATAGGGCCCTGGCATTGTGAGCATCTATCCCCAGCCCGTCTGTGTGTTCAGCTCAGTGTTTTACTCTCTCACACCCAGCTCAGCCTCTGAGAGATCTGCGGTTGGGGAGGTAGGTGGGAACACACTATTTTCCTTTTTGCTTCCTTTTGGAATTTCAGTTCCAGCAGCGGAGTTGCTTTGCTTTTGTGAAACTCTGTTTCCCACTGCAAGTTCAGTTACTCTCCTCAAACCTGTGTGTCCTGGTCTCAATTTCTTTACCTTCCAAGACAGACATTTATGTATTTTTTTTTCTTTTGGTTCTCTTCTCTTCTTGGTAGCTGTCTACCATGCTGTTGACTGTTGTCGTTCGGGGATTTGTATTTTATTTCATTTGCTTGTCTCTCTCCTTTCTTTCCTCTCCCCCACACCTACTGCATGGCCTGCTAAATCCTGAAATCACAGTACAGACAGGCTGGCTGGCTGGAGCCTGGGCTCTGTCCTACCCTGTGCCCACCCAGTTCTTGCCCTTCCATGGAGCTCCAGGAGACCAGAAGGGGGCAGGCTGTTCCCAAAGTCTGGTATAGCTGGAGCTTGGGTTGCACGCAAGGAGAGGACCAGACCTTTTTACAAGCAATAGAGGCCCTTGAAATGTGCAGTTTGTTTCCAAACCCTGCTGGGGCTGCCAGGATGATGCTTTGGAGGGAGATTCAGGAGTGGGACATTTAAAGAAACAAATCCCCGTGATTTTCCAGATGGCTCTTTTAGAGAGATGGTTAGACACATGCTTAGAAGAAGATGCTTTAGCTCAGTGCTCTGTTGCAGGCGGGTATGGGGTGGGTGGACAGTCTTGGCTCTTGCACAGGGGGGAACCTGTGTCCTGGGTTGCTGGTGGGTGTGTTGCAGAGAGTGTCAGGCGGGCATTGTGTAGAGGGCATTTCCTAAGCCAGATCTTTCTGCTTCCTGATGCCCACAGCCTCAGAGCATTTGTCCTTTTTATGTTTGGGGAGCTGTGCTTCGGTGGAAGGTCCTGATTGTATTTTTGGTGCACTTAAGAAGCCAAGAGGAAACACCCTGTTTCTCAAGTAGAAAGAGTCAGAGGGCATGTCCACAGAAGATTTGCAAGCTCTCTTTTTCCTCTCAGCCTCTTTCAAAGCTCTTAAATATTAGAATTATTGGGTGGATTGCAGCTGTTTTGTGGCTGTGACTCTGATTCCTTCACTGGGTCTCCAGTAAGCTGGGGATTTTACTGTCATCTCAGAATTTAAGAAACAGATGGACTCCCTTATAAAGGGAGGAAAAATATTGGGAGAGCTGTCATGAGGATCAGCCTACAAGTTCTGAATAGATTTTGGAGAAAATGAAAGAGAGCTGTGTGTGTTAATGTAGTGAATGTTTATTTTCTTTCCCTTAGTGACTCTCTTCTTGAAGTCCCCACATTTATTGCTTGTGTGCTTAGATAAACTGTTAGTAAGTTTCATTTAAGACATCTAATTTTTTATTACCCTTCCCACCCCCCGCCTGCCACCCCACATAAGCACACAAAGTAGAATGGGGTTTCTGTATTATCCGACCCCTTTGAAATGTTGATTTTTCGGCAGAAATTCCTCATACTTCACATTACTCAGATAACTCAGGACTTTTTTAGACATCAACTGTGACTTTGAAAGATCGGTTCACTGGCTTTAGATCACCTCTGCTTCTAACAGCCTCAGAGGCATAGCTTTTCTTCCTATCCAAATATTCTGAGACCACAGAAAACAGGGTATTTTATTGATGGTTCACTTTTTTTTTCACACTTTCAATGGAGTTTTGTTTTGCTTGAGCGACGCATTACACTTTGTATACAGAAATATGCATCATTGAATAATATTTATCTTACTGCAAATGTTGCCATCTGTTTAAATCATATACTGGAAAATGTTAAAATAGATAAATAAAAGTAGAGATGATATACCTAGGTATAGATACGTTTGTAAGATAAATTCTAACATATCTATATATTCACTCTCCATCTGGCCTTTTCACACTTCAGACATTCTCTTTAGTTTATCAGTTCATTTTTTAAAAATCTTTCAGAAGGTTGGGTGATCAAACGCTTGCTCTTTTTCACCTAGGAAGCCAGCCATGGCATAAATTCTTACTTACTGGTGACTGTTCAATTTTGATTCATGGTTTTAATAGAACAGGAAATTTGGCGGCTTCAGTTAAAGCAGATACTTAACATCGCGTCATTGTGTGTGTATATGTGTGTGTGTGTACCTCAGAAAGCAAAGATATCCTTAGGGATATCTCTGAAATAAGAGTCTGCCCCACCCCCCCCACTCCCCACTCCAGAGCTGTTTATGATCCATAAGGTCATAAATCCATCTATATGAGTGTTTCAGTGCAGAAGAACGTAACACGCACACCTGTTGCACTGCACAGGTGAGGTTGAAAGTCTCTTATCTTTTGACCAGTGCTGCCTTAAGAGTTTCCACTTATGATATCTCTCTTTCCCTTTCCTTTGCATTTCCCCATTTCTATGGACCCAGATCCCCGTCTACCAGAAACAATGAGAAAATGCCTTGGGGAAAATAAAAAAATAAGTAAAAAACAAACTTGATCTTAACAAAACCTACATTCTAAGGAAGGGGGTGGGAACAGGAGAAAACGTCCCAAGAAGTGTGTGTGAGGCCCCAGCACCAATGAAAGAGGCCTCTGTTCAGTACCCTCAGGCCTGACATACCTGGGTTCCCCTCCTGGCTTGGCCCTTTCTCATGCCTCTAATCTTGGGCAAGTCACTGTAATTTTGGCCCTCTGTGAATCTGAGCTACCTCATAGGGATGTATGAGGATGAAATGTAGCAATATATATGAACTCATGTGGGCCTAATCAGTGCCCCAAAGTGAGCTGTTCTTAAGAGGAAATTCTTGGTATATTTGAAAATAAGGAATTTCTTGCAGTTATTCATTTTCCCACACAGTATAGGGTGCGAGTAAATTCAAGGCAGTAGAATGAATACAGCTCTTTCTGTGTGAGCAGGACGGAATGTGGTAGAGGAAGGACTACTGACATTTATTGAGTGCCTGCTGTGTGCCAGGCATCCTTTAGGTATTTTGCATACATTAGGTTATTAAATGCTCACCCCTGCCCCCCCCCAAAAAAAAAACAAAAAATTTCCAGGAAGGAAGACGGTATTACACCACTGATAAAAAGTTAAAACTAAGGACACCTGGCTAGAAATCACTGGTCTTATGATGGCTTGTTACATGGCAGGAATAATGGAGGGATTTGTAAATATTACCTTACTGTCTCACTGATTTCTCCCAACTTTGTGGGATAGGACTTTTGCTGTCCCCGGGAGGAAACTGAGGCTCAAAGAAGTGAAGCTACGTGCTCATGAAGTTCACAGAGCTGGGGAGTAGCAGAACTGAGATCCAAACCCAGACCTGCCCCTTTCCAAAGATGCCACCTTTCTGAGTTGTGTTTCTTTTGCATGGTTTGTTGAAAAACCCTAAATGCAACCATGCCATTCCCAAAAATCTTTTTTTTTTTTTTTTTTGAGACAGAGTCTTGTTCTATCACCTAGGCTGGAGTGCAGTGGTGTGATCTCGGCTCACTGCAACCTCCACCCCCTGGGTTCAAGCAATTCTTGTGCCTCAACCTCCTGAGTAGCCGGGATTACAGGTATGCGCCACCACGCTTGGTTAATTTTTGTATTTTAGTAGAGTCAGGGTTTCACCATGTTGTCCAGGCTGCACTCGAACTCCTGGCCTCGTGATCTGCCTGCCTCGGCCTCCCACAGTGCTGGGATTACAGGCCTGAGCCACTTTGCCCAGTCTCAAAAATCTTAGTTCTACTTTTCTCACTTCTTACTGCAGATTCCTAAAAAGGTACCAACCCTAGAAAAGAAACAGACATGCAATTTACATTAAATCAGACCCCCAACTCATGATGCAAATACAGGGGTAGTAATGATGATGATGATGATAATAATAATTATAATGCTTGCATAGCAGTTATGTGTTAGGTGGTTTTAAAAATGGATGCATAATAGTTATACATATTTTGGGGGTACATGTGATATTTTGATAGGTTCACATAATGTGTAATGATGAACTCAAAATAATTGGGATATTCATTACCTCCAACATTTAGCTTTACTTTTTGTCAGAGACACTGAAATTCTTCTCTTTTAGCTATTCTTTTTTTTTTTTTTTTTTTTTTTTTTATTGAATTTTTTTTTTTTTCCCCGCCTTGAGGGCCGTGGCACAATCTCGACTCACTGTTACCTCCGCCTCTCGGGTTCAAGCAATTCTCCTGCTTCAGCCTCCCAATTAGCTGGGATTACAGGTGCCCGCCACCACACCTGGCTAATTTTGTTTGTATTTTTAGTAAAGATGAGGTTTTGCCTTGTTGGCCAGGCTGGTCTTAAACTCCTGGCCTCAGGTGATCTGCCCACCTCGGCCTCCCAAAGTGCTGGGATTGTAGACGTGAGCCACTGTGCCCGGCTCTTCTAGCTATTTTGAAATATACAGTAGATTATTGTTAACGATAATCACCCTACTGGACTGCCAAACACTAGAGCTTATTCCTTCTATCTAACTGGATTTTTATACCTTCCAGTCATTGTCTTCCTTCCCACTCCCCTCACTCACCTAATCACCCATCTACTCTCTGTCTTCTTGTCATCCACTTTTTTTTAGCTCCTACATAGGAGTGAGAACATGGGATACTTGTCTCTAAGTAGCTGGCTTGTTTCAGTTAATATGATGGCCTCCGGTTTTTTCATGTCGCTGCAAATGAAAGGATTTTACTTTTTAACAGCTGACTAATATTCCACTGTATGTGTGTACGCCACATTTTCTTTATCCATTGATAGGCACTTAAGTTGATTTCGTATCTTGGCTATTGTGAAGAATGTTGCAGTAAGCATGGGAGTGCGGATAGCTCTTTGATTTATTGATTTCCTTTCCTTTGGATAATTAATTCCTTTCCTGTGTAGACACAGTAGTGGGATATTCAGAACATGTGGTAGTTCTGTTTTTAGATTGTGAAGAACCTTCATACACTTCTCCACTGTGGCTGTCCTAATTTACGTTCCCACCCAATGGCGTATGAGGGTTCCGTTTTCTCACGTCCTCACCAGCGTCTGTTATTTTTTGTTTTCTTGATAAAAACCATTTCAGGTGAGGTGAGATGGTATCTCATTGTGCTTTTGATTGACAGTTCCTTGGTGATTAGTGATGCTGTGCATTTTTTTATATATCTATTGGCCATTTGTATGTCTTCTTTTGAGAAATATCTATTCAGCTCTTTTGCCCATTTAAAAAATTGGACTACTTTTTTTTTTTTTTTTTTTGCTGTTGTTTGAGTTCTTTATATATTTTGGTTATTAATCCCTTGTCAGATGGGTAGTTTGCAAATATTTTCTTCCATTCTGTAGATTGTTTTATTTGTTGATTGTTTCCTTTGCTGTGCAGAAGCTTTGTAGCTTGATGTAATCCCATTTGTCTGTTTTTGCTTTTGTTGCCTTTGCTTTTGAGGTCTTACCCAAAAAAATTCTTGCCTAAGCTAAGGTCCTGAAGTGTTTCCCCAGTGTTTTTTTCTAGTCGTCTCATAGTCTCAGGTCTTAGATTTAAGTCTTTAATCTATTTTGATTTGGTTTTTGTATATGGTGAGTGATGGGGCCTAGTTTCAGTCTTGAGGTTATCCATAGGAATGGTTATCCCGTTTTCCCAGCACATTTATTGAAGACTTTGCACTCCCCAGCATCTGTTCTTGATGCCTTTGTCAAAAATGAGTTGATGTAAAAGAGTGGGTTTATTTCTGGGTTCTCTATTCTGTTTGCCAGGCACTGTTTTAAACCCTTTTTGTGCATGAACTCGTTTAATCCTTCAAGCTGTGTACTATTATATTTTCAACAGTCAAGAATTGAACTTGAAATTGGTTAGAGAAAGAGTCTTGAATTCAGCTCTCTCTAACCAAGGGAGAAGGGGAGGAGGGGGCAAGAGGATATTTTGCAGGGTTCTTTGGCCAGGGAAAATGGCCTTTCTTTCAACCACAACAGACTTCCTGCTGCTCCATTCCTTCAGACCGCTCTGTGGTTGGCCCACTGAGGAGCCCACCGCTTGTACCTGAGAGCCTGGGTCTGCAGCACGCTGGAGAGCTATCTCAGCGAACATGCAGTGCGGATCATCTTGTGGACACTTCCTTCCGCCTGCAACAGAAACTGCCCGTTTGCCCGCAGATGCTCATCAGATGGTGCCCACGTGCCCTCTGGGTTCGGTTGCCCCATCCCCGATTGGAAGCCAGAGGCATCACAAAGAAGATGGGTGTGGGGCGGGGTGTCACCTTAGCCCTGAACCTGGACACTGGCATTATTAGTGTCAGGAACTACGAACCCAGACGCCCTGCCAGATGAGGAAGGGGTGGGGCCCATTCTCAAGCTTTGTGTGTGTGGATGAGGGCGTCTCATCTTTCAGGGCCACCTAGGGGCAATGAATGGATTTGTCCTGTCCCAGGCCTGGTTTGTCCCAGGCAGGTGACTACTGCTTATCTGGACATCTAATCCAGGCTAATGTGTCAGTGGATGCTGATGAGGTGATGTGGTATGAGGCATTTGTTTCTCCTCGCGGGTCACGCTTTGCCATAAGTTTAGGCCACAAGGGATGTGGTTTCGGTTTAAGATGAGTTTGTGGGACTGAGAGGTTGATACAAATGTTCCCTACCTGGGAGGCGCAAAAATTGCAACTGTTGTGATGATGAGGTACATTTATTGAATGCACCAAACACTGTGGAAGGACTAAAAAGACGTGCTTTTGTTGAATCCTTATAACATCTGGCAAGTTAAGAGCTATTATTTTCATCTCTGTTTTACTGATTGAAATAATAAAAACTAAGGCAATAAGTTGAATGAAAGTTACGCAGATGTGAAGTGTCCAAACTAGGAATTGAAGTTGGGTGGTGTCTCCAAAGGCTGTGTTCAGTAAGTCTGTTGACTCTAGCCCCTCATTCTCCCCTTCCCTCCATCCATTTATGCATGCATTTGTCCATCCATCTATCCATCCATCCATTTATCTGTCTGACCATCCATCCATCCATCTATCAGTGCATTCGTCCATCCTCTGTCCATCCATCCATCTGTCCATCTATCCATCTGTCCATCCACTTACCCATCCATCCATTCATCCACCTGTCCACCCATCGTCCGCTCCTGCAGTTAGAAGGTACCAGTCCCTGTGTCCAGCACTGGAACTACCTTGGTGAACAGGACAAATGTGCCTCCTGCCTTCCAGGAGAAGCAGTCTAGCAGGCCGGAGTTAGTGCCCGTGCTGATAAGTGGCCTATTTCTAGGGAGATCACTCTCACATCGTAGCCTGTACCCTTTTTCATGGTGACCTCTTGAACACACAAGGGAGGTGCCCTCTGGGAAGGTCAGGGCAAGGAGTAAGTAATATGATTCAGAGCTCTGGGAGCCCTGAGGTCTCTGCCATCCCAGAACTGTCCATGAGGCCTGGGCTGCTCCACTCATGGGGCCCAAGCTCTTCTTGTAGCTGAGGAAACAACCCCGGAAATGATCCAGGGGAGCAAATGGGCAGATGCCATGGGGCCTGGGAGGCAGGTCGTGTGATGTTGAGGAAGAAGACGGTGGTCTGACATCATCGATGTGTGGCACTTTGCCTCTCTGGAGCTCAGTCTCCTCGTCTGAAGCCCAGGGGCCATAAGGTGCCTTCCTGGCAGGGCTTGATGGTGAGGCGCAGCTCTGGGTCATGGTCAGTGCTCTGCTCTGCCCCCTGATGCAGCCACATGATAGGAGATGTTTGCTAGAGCCAGGAGGACTTTCAGATCCGTGGCTCATGGGTGGGTTTGATTTTGCCCACGCGGTGTGCTGGAATAAATAGGCCCTGGAATTTAAAGATTAGGATATGCCGTGAGACAGTGTAGATTTTTGGAATTCTTTTAAAAGTCATAAGATCCAGCAATACAGGGTCCATGGTGCTTGCTTGGCGTTAAACAGCCACGCTGAGGAATGGTGACACTGCAGACCCACTGGGTCCCCAAGAGTCCCCCCAAGATCTCTCCTGTCACCTGTGCCACCTGGTTGGCCTCTCTTGGCTGTTGAGTTTGCAGCCCATTTGGAAGACCTCCGTGTTTACTATGAAGACATAAAAATAAGCATCTGTGGTTACCCTGTTCCCATGTGGCTTATTCACTGCACTTATTTGCCTCTGACTGCCTGTGCCTTGCCTTGGCATGATGCAGTCTCCCTCTTCGCCTAGCTAGTGGTGGAGACCCAAAATATGCAAATTCTTAAAAACATGAGGCCATCCTGAAGGCAAATGTCCTCGACAGAAATAGAATCATGCATTCTGCAATTTGATAAACCCGTTTCCCCTCTGCAGGGAGTGTGAGTGACAGGCTGCTTTGAATCGTCTGCCCCTCACTCTGTGTTCCCTGTGACCTTGTCCCCCGATAACACACATTGGGAAGTTGGGAGTCTTGAGAGACAAGGGGGAGGTGGAAAAGTAGAACATTCCTGAGCACCTTGGCTTGGTCCCAACGCTGTCAGGGAGGGAACGTGACTTTCATCTCTGTGTCTTTTTGGCGCTTCATCAGATGATGCTAATAAGCCTGCCTCCCTCACCGGGTTGTGAGGATTAAATTTGATAAACAGATGAGAAAGTGCTTTGAAGCTCAGAAAGCCCCATGTGAGTGGAAGATGGGGCTCATGTCTTCAAGCAGCAGAATGTGGGAGTGTTCAGACGGGGTTGTCTGCCTTCCTTCCTCACAGCGTCTTGTAACCCGTGGGGAACAGGGAGAGAATGAATGAGTGAAATCCACTGGAAATTTCCCACCTGCTCATCCATTCATTCATCAGATATTGGTTGGGGTCTGCTGTGTGCCAGGCCTTATGCACAGCGAGGGGAAAGACAGATGTGACCCTACCCTCATGCCGTTTATGGTTTGGGGACAGGATGACCTCCCAATAAAATTAAACAAGAACATTGCAAAAAATCAAATTGTTATAAGTGCAGTGAAGGAAACGATTAGGGAGCTGAACAAAAAGAAAGGGCTGTGGATAAGCATTTGTTTTGGATGGGTGGATTTATTTTACTTATTTGGGGGTAAGGATTTATTTTGGATCATGCCTTTTGCCATAGTAGTCCTAAATAAGCCCCAGGAATCCAAAATATGGCGTAGACACCAATCTTGATGCATCAGTGGTTGGAGGTGCTACAGGGGCAGATATTCTCTAAAAGCTTTTTATAAAGAGTTGCTATTCATATCTGTACAACATTTATTCACTTCTTTATTAATTTATTGAGACAGGGACTCCTTGTGTCACCCCGGCTAGAATGCAGTGGTTTGATCTCAGCTCACTGCAGTCATGACCTTGCAGGCTCAAGCAGTCCTCCCACCTCAGCCCCCTGAGTAGGTGGGACTACAGGTGCATGCCACCATGCCCGGCTAATTTTTGTATTTTTTGGAGAGGTGGGGTTTTGCTATGTTGCCCAGGCTGGTCTGGAACTCCTGGGATCAAGTGATCCTCCCACCTCAGCCTCCCAAAGTGCTGGAATTATAGGCGTGAGCCACCACGTCTGGCTCACTTCTTAAATATTGCCTACATTCTTTTAGTTGCTTTTTTCCCGACAAACCCATATGATATAAACATTACTCTAAATGTGCAACGTGATGAATTTTCACAAACTGAACACATCTGAGTATCCTAGACCAGGAGTCATAGCACCGACACCATCCCGGAAGTACCTCTCTTCTGCTTCTTGGATGAATATTTAAAGAAATTGTTAATAGCTCTATATTTCTTTAAATGTATATTATGGAAAATACAGAAATATAACCAGCCAATCAAAACGGCAGTTTCAACACTATTCTTGTTTAACATGCAGGTAAAGTGGCATTTAAGTAAGAAGAAGTGGGATTAACAAAATGAAAACAGATAAGCAAACCCTAACTGGATTTCAAATCCTGATTTCAACTTGGTTGGTTAATGATGACCAAGGAAGTGCTGAGATGGCCAAGGTTTGGTCATTGTCAACTTAACCCATTTGAAGAGTCTTTGCTCCTCTGGTAAACAGCTGTGCTGTTTTGTTCTGAAGTTCAAGCAGAAAGGATTGAAGTTAGATGTTAGGAGGAACTGTGCTCTGGGTCCATTGGAAAGGAATTCCCCATCGGAGACCCTCTCTGATGTGTGCATTGCTCCCAGAGTTTCTGGAAAGTAATGGTCCCAGAGGCTCCCCATGCCTGTCTTCTGTGACTGAGGTCTGGACATTTCACATGCATCTTTTGAATTCACTGTGCATTTGCTTTGCGTTGAGTATTTGTACTCCAGTCCTCCAGGTGTTGGACATGAAATTAGCATGATGAATGGGTCCCCAAATGGGCCAGTAATGACTACATTAACTTAACCCTGAACCAAGGCTCTCCTATTCAGAACTAGGGTAACAGAACCGCAGTGCAACGTTAGCAGCAATTCAAAAGGGCAACAGAGACAACTCATCATTTCATAATGAGCGAGGGGAGAAGCAATAAAAGCCGGGAGCCCAAGGACGGCGTGATAATTTTGCAGAGTCTCAGCTCTCAACCAGACTCACGTTCATAAAATAAACAAATGTTTTTGGTAATGGAAAGTTAATGTATACATTATTTAAGGATAGTATTAAAACCAGATTAGATGGATCAAGTAATACAACAGTTACCTCATTAAGCATCCTTTCTTTGGGGATGTGAAAAAGTTCTTCTTCTTCTTCTTTTTTCCTGGTGAAATGGGGCTTTATTAATTAGAGATGTAATGGGAAATCTTATTTTTTTCCCCAGACTAGTGGCTGTTTTCTGTTTATTTTTTAATGGAGGACCACGCTTTGCAGATGTTCTCTTTGAAATAAAAGCCTATTCATTGTCTGTCTTTTGCACTTTCTTTTATCCCAGCTCAAAAGGGGCAGCTGTTATGAAAGACACTGAGAACCCCCTTTGCTTGTCATCGAGTATTGCAGATGATTCCGTTGTCGATGTAAAATGCTCTTATTGCCCGCTTTTTCTTGTAATCCTATTGAGGGGTAGTTTTCAAATTGTGACGTCTGATTTTCTCTTGTTTAGAAGGTGAGTTAAAGACAGAGAGCAGGGAGAGATGTTAAGCTAAACATCTCCTAAGGAAGGATGTTCGGTGAAAGACTGGGTGGTTTGGAAATGGGTAGAAGTTAGGTTATTCATTCTTCTTCGGCCTAGAGGCTGACTGCTGTTTGGCTTTCTTTGAGGATGAAAGCAAACAAAAAATGCACAACAGCACCATTTCGAAGAAACGGACTGTTTATTGGAGTGAGCAGGCAGATACAGCCCTCCAACGAAAGTGGGTGCTAGAAAGCAGCGATGGGGAATGCGTAAGCCAGAAGGAAACCTAGAGCTCGTGAGTCAGGTCTGGGCTCCAGATGGAATAATGACAGCATCGGGTCCTCTTCCTCCTCCTTTCTTAATTAAAGAAAAGGTAAATTTTAAAATCAAAACTTAAATTGGTAGCCAAGATCAATGATTTCCAATCCACATCAAATTTAGAGTGCCTATTAAGAAATTTGAAATTCTGGGTTTCATTCCCAAAGGTAACCATTTGAGTGAGGGGGGATGTGGCTGCCCCCTCTACACCTGGTCACTTTGCTTCTCTGTGTTACCTACAAGATGGCTGTTGGGATTTGAGTTTGCAACTCTCAGAACGATAATAATAATAATTGCTATTATCTATTGGATGTCACTACATGGCAGGCACTGTGCTGTACTGAGCAGCGTCTCCTAGATTATCATCTTAATCATTATATCAGCCTTATGATGTGGCTGCTGATAGTATTCCCAGCTACAGATGAGGAAATTGAGGCATAGAGAGGGTAAGAAATCACTCACAGTCACAGAGCAGACTTGGAATTTCAGGTCAGCCAGCGTGACTCAGGAGCCTGCGTGTCAAATGCCATGTATGTACCGCACAGAAAGATGTAACCAAACAACTCCCACTAGGTTTTCTTCAGAAGGGCACTGCCAGAAAGCTGGCACTGTTTCCGGGCGTGGTGGCACACACCAGCACTTTGGGAGGCCTAGGAGTTCAAGAGCAGCCTGGGCAACATAGTGAGACCTTGTCTCTACAAAAACATAAAACAGTCAATCATCTGGGCATGGTAGCATGCCTGTAGTTCCAGCTGCTTGGGAGGCTGAAGTGGGAGGATCACTTGACCCTGGGAGGTTGAGGCTGCAGTGAGCCGTGGTTGGACTCCAGCCTGGGTGACTGAGCAAGATCCTATCTCAAGAAAAAAAAAAAAGGGTTTGTACTGTTTGCCCCCTACAGAGATGGGACCACTGAGACCCAGCAGTGAGTGAATTGAATTGCCCAAGGTCAAACCACCATGTAAAATGCACAGAGTGACTTATTGCCTGTAA
This sequence comes from Piliocolobus tephrosceles, assembly GCF_002776525.5. NCBI lineage: Eukaryota > Metazoa > Chordata > Mammalia > Primates > Cercopithecidae > Piliocolobus > Piliocolobus tephrosceles. The sequence goes on from NC_045450.1 coordinate 16,792,467, forward strand.
AAGAAGGTCGAGTGTGAAACTGACTGTGGATGTGGGCATCTATGAAGCCGGAAGTCTGGCTGTGGTAGAAGAACCCTCACCCTGATTCCCATCCTCTGTGTGCACAGAGTGAAACTGGGATGACGGCCTCCAACTTCCATCCATAGTCTTGGAGCAAAGAGGTAGCACCTGACACGTAATATTTTGATAAGTTGCTGATTTGTATTAAAATAATAATTACAGCAATAATTACAAGCACACATTTCACTGAGACTCAGCTGCTGATGGTGAGAAAAAATAATTAATTGCATATTCTCTGGAAATCAAATGGAAGCCAGACCTGGCGTTTTTCCTTCGTGAGAGTCCAGTGCAGGTTTTGCTGTGGGTTGAAGGCCGTGTATTTTGCCAGATGCCGTTTATGTTAATAGTATTGATGGCAGATTTCATGCGAGGAGTCACTGGTAGTTGGGTGGACATCATCTTTATGCACAGATGCCACAGAAAACAGCCTGGCCAGATTCTGATGGTAGCACCATCCCTTAAACCATGAAACACACCGCACCCTGGAAGTAAAACAATAGTAGGGGAAAACAATTTAAATCTACATGTATTTATTTATTTATTTACATATTTACTTATTTAGAGATGGAGTCTCACTACGTTGCCTAGGCTGGTCTTGGACTTCTGACCTCAAGTGATCCACCCACCTAGGCCTCCCTGAGTGCTGGCATTACAGGTGTGAGCTACTGTGCCCAGCCATTATTATTAAATATTCTTAAGTACTCTAGCATTGGCGGGTACCTGGCCATCATGAAGAAGTCATAGCTAATTTAATTTGATTGCTCTGTTTCTCTTTACACTTTTGTTTTTGAAGCTGATTGAATTGTAAGCTACTTTATTATCAAAACTTGCTAAACTTCTCGAAGTAGAACATGCATGAGAAAAAATGCAGAAATCATGAGTAAACAGCTCCAGAAAGGGATCACACCCAAGTAACCAGGCCCCGAAGGTGGGGGTCTCTATCGTGACTTCTAACCCCATCAGGTACTTTTGCCTCTTTTTAGAAATGGAATCATGCAGTCTGTATTCTTTTGTGCCTGGTTTGTTTTGGTTAACATTGCATCTGGAGTTTTATCTCTATCGAGGGTTGGCAAACCCAGCTTGCAGGCCAAATCTGATCCTTTGCCTGTTTTCATATGGCCTGTGAGCTAAGGATGGATTTTATGTTTTTAAATAGTTGCGAGGGGGAGGAAAGAATGATATTTTGTGACATGTGAAAATTATATGAAGTTCAAATTTGTGTCCACAAATTGACCGGGCATGGTGACTCATGCCTGTAATCCCAGCACTTTGAGGGGCTGAGGTGGGTGGGTCACTTGAGACCAGGAGTTTGCTACCAGCCTAACCACCATGGTTGAAACCCCATCTCTACTAAAAGATACAAAAAAAAATTAGCTGGCTGTGGTGGTGCATGCCTGTAGTCCCAGCTACTCGGGTGGCTGAGGCAGGAGAATCACTGAAACCCGCGAGGTAGAGGTTGCAATGAGCCAAGCCTGTGCCACTGTACTTCAGCCTGGATGACAGAGTAAGACTCTGTCTCAAAAATAAATAAATAAATAAATAAATAAATAAATAAATAAATAAATAAATAAATAAATAAATTGCGACCAGAAATAAAGCTTTATTGGAACACAGCCATGTCCATTTCATTTATATATCAGCTATGGCTGCTTTTGTGCTGTGACAGCACAATTGAGTAGTTGCAACAAAGACTGTATGAGCCCAAAGCCTAAAATATTTACTGTCTGGCCTGTTACCAAAAAGTTTGCTAACCTTATATCTATATTGTTTCATAGAGTTGTAATTGTTCATTTGCATTGTTTATTTCATTGTGGACTATACCACAATTTACATATCCATTCTGTTTATGGGTGTTTGGGAAGTTCCCGGTTTGGGCCATTATAAATAGTGCTGCTGTGAACATTCTTGTGCATGTCTTTTGGTAAGCACATGCATACATTTCTGTTGAGTATATACCTAGGAGTGGAATTCATTTAACTACTGTTTTTTTTTTTTTAAACCAATTGATTTGACAATTATATTTTAATTTGGAAGTCTTACCTTTCAGAGAAGGAGGTAAAGTGCAGTAATACTTTCAAATGCTGAAACTCTGTAACAAGGCTTATTTTCCTAATTAGTCTTGCAAAATTCAGAGTCTGTAGAAACAGTTTTTTAATTGTCGATTGTTCTTCCATTCTCAGTCCCTTCCAGGCTGTTGGGAACAAGCCCGATGTCAACTGCTTTAGTTGCTTTCGGGAATAGTGCCATCGTTTAATTTCTTATACCAAAGCCATGTTGTCCATAGGGCTCTTATCTTTATTCAGCAAAACAGGTCTGGCAGAATTAGGCATTTTTTTCTAGATGTCACTTTCTGCTTTGATTGACTTCTGTTTATCTTTAGCTTTCTGGTTTTCTTGCTGGGAAGCGGATGAATATAGCCCTGTGTCCCCAATAAGATCTCTAGCCTGCAGTAGCGTGTGTCATTTTACATTGAAACTCTGTGCTGAAATGTCCCTTTGGGGACTGCATACGCTGTACACGGCCACAGCATTGGAGCACAGAGACTTGCCTGGAGGAGCTGCCTCAGTGTGCGTTGTGAGCATTGTTTAGAAATGCAGTCTCCTGTGTCAGTTTCTGAATGCCGGTCACTTCCCATTTGCTCCTCCACTTTTTGGACACTGGCACTGACAGGCTTGGGAGAATAACGTTAGGATACCCTAGGATCCACCCGTCTTTCAGGTTGGCTTGGTACTGGCTGAAAAATGACTTAATATCCTTTCGGGGGCTTGTCAGAGTCCTGTCAGTTCCTCTCCTAAGCCAACCCGCTTTACTAGAAGTAAAGCCCTGGCTGTTCTAGGAGTCTGTCTTCTGATTCTGCTTGGTATGGTGAACAAACTTAAGGAATATCACAAGAGAAGACGGTCAGCTGCTGTTTCAGTATTACTTTTGGAACGACATTTCAATTTAGTGCAGAAAGGATTCGTGGACTTGAAACCCTTGGTCTCAGCTAAAATCTTTTCTATCTGACTCAGGATCTGGAGGCCTCAGTTTTCATCTTTAAAATAGGGGTGCAAAGCTGTAAGGCTATTGTGGTTATGATTCTAGGCTGTGGAATTCCCAGATATGAGAAACTTAACCCTTACATTCTGGCAGTTTGCCCCCTTTCCCTTTAGCTTAATGGTTTGTCTTTCTCTGTTGGAATATTTACTTTTGAAAAGGTGAGACTTTAGAATTGTAAGTATTCACTGAAACTCTTTACAAAGGGGTGTGTGTGTGTGTGTGTGTGTGTGTATTCTAGGGGAAGACTTTCTGTTTTTAAAGACTACTTTCTAGATGTTCTAACGTGCTCATTACAACCGATAGTTAACTTGGTCTAAAAAGAAACTTAATAGATTTCAAAAGTAGAAATCTTCAAGGCTTCCTTCATAAAACAATAAGATATATTGAAAATTAGCCTCTAAAAGACAATCACATGGAAATTTAAACAATCAAAACTCTTCTAAGTAATTCTTAGATCAATGAATAGATTAAATTTGACATTTCAGATTATATATTGATTAGCAAAAATGAAAATACTTCATATCGAAACTTGAGATAAGACTAACACTGTGCCCAGAGGAGAACTGGTAGTCTATTTTAAAAGCACTTTAGGTTTTGACATTAAATATGAAAGAGTAAAATAATTAAAATGAAAGTCCATTAAAAAAATAATTGAGGCCGGGATGGTCTTGAACTCCTGGCCTCAAGCCACCCTCCTGCCTTGGACTCTCAAAGTTTTGGGATTATAGGTGTGAGCCGTCGTGTCAGGCCTGAGACCCTGTCTCTAACAAAAAAAAAAGAAAAGAAAATTGAGAATAAAACGAAAGTAGGGAAGGGACATTAATAAAAATAAAGGCAGAAATTCACAAAATAGAATGCAAACACGGTAGTATTAATTCATGAGATCCTTTAATGCCTAACCATACAAAGTGCTAATTTCGTTCCTCTTAGGGTTAGGATCTTTGAATAGACTCTAGGTTCCTTGATTCTCAATGCTTACTCAGTGCTTCTCTTACAGCAATTGAGTAAGGGAACCTGTCAGTAGCAGGAGGCGCCGCTGGTTTCATGTTATTAGGATGGGTGGGTTAGGGCAAGTTATCAATTAGCCTGTCCACATCAAAGCAAAGCACACTTCATGCACCTTTTTTCTGCTGATCAATTTCCTCTCATTTTTAAGAACAGTTAAGAATGGCAGCGTAGCTTATCATTTTGAAGAATACCTTCAGTGTCCTGCAGGTTCCCAGTGAACTTTCCCGCCAGTGTTCATGCCTTCCTGTGTCTTGTAAAGCCAGGGTTTTTCTCATTAGTGGGTGCCTTGTTGGGGTGGGTGGGGTCCTGGGGAGCAGGTCCCTGGGGTGACGGGCAAGAGTCTTCTGTTTCATTAAGCACGAGGCTACTCCACAGCGGAAATGGGAAGCCAACCTTGTCGGTTTGGAATTGACTTTGATGTCCTTCCAGCAACAGCCATTGATAATCTACTGTGTGTCATGTAGTAGAAGTTTTCTATGAGTGTATTGCTTTATAGATGTACCCAGGATGTTTGCAGCTACTTATTCTCTCAACTCAAGATTTTACCAAGAGCCTACTAGGTGCCAGTCACTGCGTGGGAGCTGGGGTTGGAGGAGTGGACAAAACAGGGTCCCTGACTTCCTGCATCTCAGGTTCCAATGGAGGAGACAGTGAGCCATGGAGAAGGGGAGGGTCATCTGGGAAGGCTTTTCCAACAAGGTGACATTTAAGATGAAACAAAGAGAAGATAGTCGGGCATGGATTGTGGGGAGAGGAAGTAAATGTGTGATCATTATGACAAGGACGTGAAAGTCATTTGGGAAGAAGGACAGGAACCAGAGCCTGCAGGGCCTTCCAGGCCACTGTCAGTTGTTCTCTGGGATGAGGTTCCCAACAGCCCTGCTAGTGGGTTCATCATCTCTGTTTTATTAAAAACCTAGAAAAGTTGACTGGTTTAGAAATGACATGATTTGGAGGTGGAGCTTGAACACTTGCAAAAAGTTGACCACTTTCTTTGGAGACAACCACTCTGTGTCCAACAACCGTCCCAGATTCCCTCTGCAGTTATTGTCACTCCACCTCCAATGAAAGAACATTTGTCCTTTGCAACGGCTTTCCCGATTCCCCAGCTGCCCCTGCAGAATGATGATGTTCCCAGCTCGGAACTGCTCTCCCTCATCTCCATGTCAAAACGTACTGTCCTGGGCCCTGTGGTCAAGGTGTCTGATTGTGAGGGTGGTGGTGTCTTGCACTGCCCCTGAGTTGGTAACACTGATCTAGAGAGACGGCAGAGGGGGGCTGCCTGGCCTGGCAGCAGTGTCTGTCTGTATTGGCGGACCGTTCTGGGCTGGAATGTCTTAGTTTGTTTACAAAGCAAGACAAAGTGATCTGGACATTCAGGAGTCAGGATAACTGGATTCCAGAACCTGTTCTGCATCTTGCTTGGTGTGGCTTTGGACTGCCTGCCTTTCAGGGTCTCTGTCTCCCCATTTTTAAAATGGCTTAAGGGATTCTAGGTCCCTTGTGTTCGGAACTTCTAGGTCTCTTGTGGTTACCTGTGCCCTGATTGTACATGTCTCTTCTTCCAGCCATGTGTGTGACCCACGTGTCCTTTCTCACCTCCATGTGTATGTGGCTGCTTTGGTGTGACTGTCTGCAGAAAAGGGTCCTTTTCTCCCAGCACCTCCCGCTTCTACCTAATAATAAACTCTAGACTCCTTCTTACCTTTTTTCTTTTTTTTTTTCTTTTTTGAGATGAAGTCTCGCTCTGTTGCCCAGTAGCATAATCTTGGCTCACTGCAACCTCTGCCTCCTGGGTTCAAGCGATTCTTCTGCCTCAGCCTCCTGAGTAGCTGGGATTACAGGCGCCTGCCACTATGCCCAGCTAAGTTTTGTATTTTTAGTATTTTAGTATTTTCAATAGAGATGGGGTTTCACCATGTTTACTAGGCTGGTCTTGAACTTCTGACCTCAGGTGATCTGCCTCCCAAAGTGCTGCATTCCAGGCGTGAGCCACCGCGCCCAGTCCCCTTCTCGCCTTTTATTAGTAGCTGTCATCACCATCATAGCTGGTCTTGGATCCATTAAGTCCGTCAGGGTATTTCCAGTGATAGAAACAGTGAATGGCACACAGTAGGTGCCCAGTAAATATTTCTGTTTCCTTCAGAAATTGCCTGAAAGATCACATGAGGAGATACCTTAAAAGCGAGAGCTATGGAACCCCACTTTAAGGTGACATTTTAAGATCCAAAGGCCAAAAGATATTCTAGAACGAGGAATCAACACCTTGTGTTGTGAGCATTGTCAGAGTCACTGTTTTATGGACAGAGGAAGTGAGACACAGAGAGGGGAAGTAGCTCTCGCAAGGTTGCACAGCTCCCCGCAAGCCTGTGTGCATAACCACCACGTCACTTGACGCTAAGTCCCCTTGTTGGGACTGGGGACCAGCCAGACAGGGGAGGGGCTCTCTCCCAGGTGCTGGGCCTGTCCCGTCCCCACAGCCCACAGGAGAAGTGTCCACAGCTGCAGGCCTGGCAGACACGCAACCCCCTCCTCGCCTCTCCAGGGGCTCCTGTTCGCCATGCCTGTGGAATTGCTGAGATCCTGCAGACAGCAGTGAGAAGCTGGCTGCTGTGGTCAGAGCCTTTCCCCAGGGGGGGGCTGCAGACTTGGCCCCAGCCCTCCTTTGGCCTGCTCAGCTGGCCTGGGGCAGCAGGGGAGCGTGGAGGAGAGGCACGAACTTGCTTTCATCAGAGGGAGCCCAGGGCGTGCTCTGTGGGTTCAGAGGAACTTCCTCAGGCGTGTGGGTGAGACCAGGCATGGCATGACATTTATATGCCACTTCCTTCTCCACCAAAACGTCCCTGTTTGTCTCAGTTGGGGAATGAAGTGCAATGCAGTAGAGAAGCACGGGGACTTGGTGCCAGGGTGCCAGAGTTCACAAGCCTAGCTGTGCCACCGAGCAGCTGTGTGACTGAAGTCTTTGTGCCTCAGCTCCTTCATCTGTAAAATGGGGGTGATGATGGTACCCACTTCACAGGGTTGTCAGGAGAAATAAATGAGTTAATATATGCGCTTCATTTAGTACAGTGCCTGGGCCTGTATTTAGCACCATAACATGCTGCTGTTGCCGCCACCTCCTCCTCGTCCTTCGCCCCCTCCCCCCCGTTTCCCCACTCCCTCCGCTTCTCCCCCCCCGCTTTCCCCCTCCCCCTCTGCTTTCCCCCCTCCCCCTCTGCTCCCCCCGCTTTCCCCCCTCCCCCTCCGCTTCCCCCCTCCTTCCACTTTCTCCCTCCCCTTCCCCCCTCCACTTCCCCGCCTTCCCCTCCCCTCATCCTCATCTTCCATTATTATTATTACTGTTGATTCTTGTAGGAGGAGGAGGAGGAATTGGATGAGGGAGAAGATGTGCCCGGTCAACTCTGCCTCTTCCTCTCCCTCCTTCCTCTGGAGCTGTGTGGGGACTAGATCGTGTTGCTGGCTGTGTGCCCTGAGGTCAGTCACATAGCTTCTCTGTATGCATTTTCCCACCTAAAATGAATACAGCAATTATAATAATGATAACACACTTCATTTTAAGATGCACATTTTTTACTGTGTCACCCAGGCTCACAGCCATTTTATTTTATTTTATTTTATTTTTGAGACGGAGTCTCGCTCTGTCGCCCAGGCTGGAGTGCAGTGGCGCAATCTCAGCTCACTGCAGGCTCCGCCTCCCGGGTTCAAGTGATTCTCCTGCCTCAGCCTCCCAGATAGCTGGGATTATAGGCATGCGCCATCTCACCTGGCTAATTTTTGTATTTTTAGTAGAGATGGGGTTTCACCATGTTGGCCAGACTGGTCTCGAACTCCTGACCTCGAGTGATCCGCCCACCTTGGCCTCCCAGAGTGCTGGGATTACAGGTGTGAGCCACCACATCCAGCCAAAGATACACATTTTTAATATTTAGTAAATAGCATTTCTGAAATTTGGGGTGAATTTTACAATTGATGTGTATGTTTCCTTAATGTTTCAGCACACACCCTTTTGCCCCCAAATTGTTATTCAATTCATGATGCATTTCACAAGCGACAGAGTCTTACATTGAAGCGAAGAGGCCACAGTGTCCACAGTGTCCCAAGCAAGGTACTAAGTGTTTTTTAAGTGCCTCGTTGTTTAAAATCCTTACTGCAGCCCCAGAGGTAGGTACTTATATTCTCCCATTTTACAGATGTGGACATTGAGGATTAGAGGGTGAAAAAGTGGCTTTCATGGAAGGTCGCTTGTTCACACGGCAGAGCTGCTATCCAGCCACCCTCCATGGGTCTTACGACATAGACTGAAACCCTTTTTCCAAGAGCATCCCGTCAGCACCTCTCTCCTTCTCCCCGGGATGTAGGAATGTGTTCCTAAAGACGGCTTCACGCTTTGGGAATGGAAATGCTAGTGGTGATCTTAAAATATGAGCCCCTGCCAAGTTCCAAATGTCTTTGACCATGAACTCAGCAGCAGGATGGCGTGTCTGGGAGACCCTCCCAAATCATGCTTTGTGCAGAACACAATGTTTTCAGAGCCTAAAGCGTTTTATAAAATAATGTGGGATTTGTCCCAGAGCCTGGCACAGGGTCTAGAATGCTTGAGTCCTATTTTCCAGTTGGATTAAACTAAGGTCAGACATTCTGCCCCGAGCCTGAAATGTATCACGCGGACTGGGAGCAGCCCCTGGCTGTCAGGTCCCTTCCAGGCTGCAGGCACCCAGGGGGCTTCCCGTCTGTCTCTCTGTCCTGTGTTGAGAGTGATAGTGGTTGGTGGGTTTTGGGAGTGTCTTAGGGAAGAGAGGAAGTAAACAGCAGGCTGCCTGACAGTTCAGAGCCGGGCTGTTGGGCAGAGTCCAGAAATTATCTTGCTAACAAGTGACAGTCTATGAGTTTGTGGGGAAGCGAGGTCGTGAATAATTGATTGCTGCTAACTGAGTTGTGAAAGCCATTTTCGGAGATTCCAACGTGGGCTCTCCAAAGGAGGGAGGGATGGAGGGGAGCGGGAGGGTGGGGGAGTAGACAGGGATGAGAGCGTCCTCTTCCCGTGAGTCTGGGGGTCCCTCTGGGGCTCCCCTGTGTCTGGTTCAGTGAGTTTGGCTGCAGTCTCCCGCACTTGGAAATGGCCTTGGCTGACCCTGGGCCCTGTGGAGGGAGCGGGTGGCCTCGGCTCTGGTTGGGTTGGGCTGTTCCCTGCTGAGGGTCAGTTGAGTCTCTAGGCTGAGTGGGGGTCCCCAGACTGTCACCAGTTCAGAGCAAATCTTTTGAGTCTTTAGAAGGGGTTCCTTGTAATGCAGATGATGGGTCTTCTCCTACCTTCTTTGAGCCTGATCATCTGCAGAATCGAGTTGAGGCGTGGGTGTTTCTGAAAGCAGGTTGCACTCAAGACTGGGAGGGACACTGTGTTTTCTAAATATGACACTTTGGGACTTGTTAAGCCATTTTTGTTTTCTAGAAGAGGCAGCATCACCTGTTGATGGGAACCAAGAGCCTGGGTTTGAATCCCAGATTCACCCCTTCCTAACTGGATGAACTTAGAGCAGTCAGGTTACCTCTCTCTGCCTCAGTGTGCCGTCTGTAAAGTGGGGATGACAGTGGTCCCTAATTTGAAAGGTTATTGGGAAGATTGAATAAGTGAGCATTTAAAGATGAAGTACATAGATACATGTGTATATCTGTGAGACTGCTGTTGTCTCAGTTATCTTTATTTATTTATGTATTTATTTTTGAAACTGTGGAGCATGGCTTGGAGAGCAGCTCACAGAGGCTGGATTTCTCCCTCAGTCGGACACCTTTGTGCAGTGCCCAGCCTGCACAACTGAGCTTGGCAGCCCTTTGTAGGATGTCACCTATATTAAGTAGCAGGTGGTTGCTCCCTATAGGAATCTTGCTCTCTTATTTTCAAGCCTGAAGAACTTTTCTAGATCTCTCATATCTATAGGTGCTCACCCGAGCCTACTGTTTGACCGACCACCATGGCCTGAGCCTGAATTTCCAGCTGGGAGTTGGAATAGACTGTTGAGCATCCCTCAAGAGGCAGGGTGCAACACATCGCCACAAGGCCTGGCACCTCCCGGAGAGTGGTCTCTCTGCTAGCGTCCAAACTTCGTAAGAGTTCCACTTCTTTATCCTGTTAAAAATAAGCACCGTTTTCTTCACTCACTTCAGCTGCTGAGTGGTGCCTGGGAGAACAAGCCCTTGCGTTTCCTCCCAAGGCTCCAAAGGGAGAGGAATAGACAACTGTAAACAGCTGTTGCTCCGCTAGTGACAGGATTCAGACAATAGACCCTCCATGCGTATTAATCAGCTGCCTTTTCTGAGGCGAGTTTGCATTGAGGCCGCAGAGAAGCCTCCATGCTGGGGCGGCACTGGGCGGAACTTCCTGAGCCAGTAGTGAGAGTCGCTCAAAAGAGCCCAGCCCAGGCCTCCATGCATCCCAGGTGAGCCCGGGGCCTGTCTAGACAGATGTTCTGGCAGCTGTCAGGAAGGGCTCTCAGCCTTCCTTGCTGGTGACTTTTTGAGAGAGGCCCTTGGGCAGAAGAGTGGCCTCCAGCAGACTCACTCTATGTGGTCACCTCTTTCTTTGACAGTGGATGGCACTCACTCAAATGCCATTCATCTGACAAATATTAATATTTATTGAGCACCATCTGTGTGCCAGGCACTGGACTAGGTTCTAGGGATGTATCAGTGAACCAGGTATGGTGGCTCACGCCCGTAATCCCAGCACTTTGGGAGGCTGAGGCAGGAGGATCTCTTGAACTCAGGATCCTTGAGACCACCCTGGGTAACATAGTGAAACCCTGTCTTTCCAAAAATCAAACAATTAGCCTGGCATGTTGGTGCCTGTGGTCCTAGCTACTTGGGGGGATGAGGTGAGAGGATTGTTTGAGCCCGGGAGGTGAAGGTTGCAGCGAGCTGAGATCGTGCTACTGCACTTCAGTCTGGGTGATAGAGTGAGACCCTGTCTCAAAAAGCAAATGATGTCCTCTCTTCATTGATTCATTCTTCTCACCCATTTTTATTTTACCAAATATGTAGTGAGCACCTACTATGCTCCAGGTGCCATAGCTAGGTTCTAGGGACACATCAATGAACATTTGAAAGTGCGTGTCTGCCCTTTCTCCATTCATTCCTTCAATCTGTATTTTGATAAGTACTCATTGAGCACTTAAAGTATGTGCCAGGCACTGCACTAGGTTCTTGGGACACATCTGTGAACGTTTGAAAACATATGCCTGTCCTTCATCCATTCATTCCTTCCAATAGTATTTATTTTAACAAATATTTATTGAGGATCTACTATGTGCAACATGCTCTCCTAGGCACCTACAATAAAATGGTGAGCTGGGCGTGGTGTCTTGTGCCTGTAGTCCCAGCACCTTGGAGGTCAAGGTGGAAGGATCACTTGAGACCAGGAATTCCAGACCAGCCTGGGCAACATAGTGAGACTCTGTCTCTATAACCAAAAAAAAAAAAAAAAAAAAAGAAAGAAAGAAAAAGAAAGTAAGAAGTTAGCTGGACATGGTGGCATGTGTCTGTAGTCCCAACTTCTCGGGAGGGTGAGGCAGGAAGATCACTTAAGCCCAGGAGTTCGAGGTTACAGTGAGCTGTGATCACCAGTGCAGCCTGGGTGACAGAGTGAGAACCTATCTCAGAAAACCAAAAAAAGTGGTGAACAAGATAGAAAAGGTCCCTATACTCCAGTACTGAGGATTAGACTATAAATTATAAAAATATAAATAGGATTAGTTCAGGTGGCAATTAGTGGTCTTCTAAAGACCACTGTGTATTAGACGGTGACTAAGGGAGGCTGAGACTTGTTAGGCTGGAATGACCAGGGAAGGCCTCCTTGAGGAGGTGATATTCACACTCACACCTGAACATGAAGAGGAAACATTATGAGGACCTCCGAGGAAACGATTTCCAGCCAGGAGGCACAGAAAATGTAAAGGCTGGAGGAAGCTTGGGATTCAAAGAATTGATGAATGGCCAGTGTGCCTGGTGGTCATTGAGTGAGAGGAGCCTGGTGGGGGAAAGGAAGAGGGGTCAGTGGGTGAAAATGTGGGGAGCTTTGAGATTGAGACCAAAGCAAGGAGTTTGGATTTTATTCAGAGTGTCACAGAAAAGTATTAGGAGCTCAAAGCAGGAAAAGGATCAGCTTTGAGCTTTCAAAAAGAAAACCCTGTAGTCTAGATATGATGACAAAATGCACAGCAGTTTAGATTGGATCCTGGAACAGAAAGAGGTGTGTATTTATATAATGTCCCACTCCTACTAGATAGGTTAAGACCCATGGGGTTAGGTGATTAGTTGTATCACTCTATTTCTAATGCCTATCATGTAACAGGAACTTAATATATACTGTGTTAGTCCATTCTCATACTGCTGTAAAGATACTACCTGAGGCTGGATAATTTATAAACAAAAGAAGTTTAATTGACTCACAGTTCTGCATGGCTGGAGAGGCCTCAGGAAACTTACAGTCATGGTGGAAGGCAAAGAGGAAGGCAGGCACGTCTTACATGGCAGCTGGAGAGAGAGACAACGCAGGGGAAACTGTCAGTTTTAAACCATCAGATCTCATGAGAACTTCCTGACTCCCTCACTGTCATGAGGACAGCATGGGGAAAACCACCCCCATGATCCAGTCACCTCCCACCAGGTCCCTCCCTCGACACATGGGGATTACAATTCGAGATGAGATTTGGGTGGGGACACAGAGCCAAACCATATCAGATACTATATCTTGTATGTTTATATTTTATATCATGCTATATATACAACCATAAAGCGATGATAATAGAGGTAGCAGGTACTTACTGAGCATTTGCTATTTGTCAAGTACATGCCAGGTCCTTTGCTTGAATTAACTTTTAATCTTTGCCACCCTGTGAGGTAACTACAATTTTTGTACTTATTTTACAAAAGAATTTAAGACCCTTGCCCGAGGTCACAGAGTTGAGTCAAGATTTGCACCCAAGCAGTCTGCTCCAGTGCTTCCAGTCCTCAAATGCTGAGCTAACTCTGCCTCTCATAGAGTGAATGCAGAATGAATCACGAATTTGTATCATCTTTGCTGATTAAAGTAACACATGTTCACTAAGAAACATTTAGGAGATGAATATGTGAAGAAGAAAATCTAAATCCCCCATAATGCCACTCTCAGTTTAGTTTTGAAAGAAGGTTAAGCCATGAAGTCGCTAATTTGAGTAGGAATAAGGCGATCTTGTTTTTGTCTTTCCTCTAAGAGAATAAGGATGCGAAGAGCTGGGCTCAGGAGATGGGGAAGTGGGAAGAGAGCCACAAAGGCTTATGGGAGGATGCTCTGTAGTTCTTCCCAGCATCCCCTGGGGTGGTCCTTGCCCCTCTCTCAAGGCGAGGGAATCCAGGGGCTCATTGAGAATCCAGAGCTGTGGGACCTCCAGGGTCTAAAAATGCTCCAGGCAGCCTGTGACAGTGAAAAGCCTGCAGAGAGTTGAGGCTCCTCAACTTAAATATGTGAGGCAATATGTGGTGTTAATCTCATTCAGAACCGCCCTCACAGACACCCCAGAAGAATGGCCAAGTATCTGGGCACCCCACCCCATGGCCCAGTCAAGTTGACACCTAAAATTAACCATCATGGAGGTGGGGGGTGGGCGGGCAAAAATCACTTTAACACTTTTGATTCTGATCTGTCATGAGTTGTAAGCTCTGCACTATCAATTTTATAATACCTTTTTTAGTCAGGGTTCTCCAGAGAAACAACCAACGGGATATATGTGATACACATACAGTTTCATTATAAGGAATTGGCTCACACAAGTATGATGGCTGAGAAGTCCCAAGGCCTGCAGTGGCAAGCTGGGTCCCAGGAGGGCCAGTGTGTTGTTCCAGTCTGAAAACCAGCAGTCTCAAGACCTAGGGAAGGCCAGTGTTTTCATCTGAACTCAAAGGCAGGATTCCTAGACAGATTTCCCAGCTCAAGAAGCCAAGCAGAGGAGCTCACCATACATGGGGGTGGATCAGCCACCAGTTCAAATGTTAATCTCAACCAGAAATATCCTCCAAGACACCCCAGAAGAATGTCTGACTGAGTGTCTGGGTACTTTGTGGCCATGTCAAGTTGATACATAAAATTAAAGATATGGCAAAAATAACTTTAACACTTTGATGTTTAAGCTCTGAAAGCTCATTTTTGGGTCATGTGTGGAGGGTTATTGTAGAGAGCTGGATGTTTATCCTCCTTTTGATAATGATCCTATCTTGATCCTCAGCCATTATCAGACACTTAGTGTTGCCCAGGATTTCCTGAGGGAGACTTAATCTTGTTCAAGATCTGTTCTTGCAGTTGCTACTTGGAGTACGTGGTATTAAAAAAAATCATCCAAGAATGTGAAATTTAAGGCAGGACTTTAAGGAATTAAAACAAGACTCCAAAGTCCCAATTCCCTTGAGGCCAGGAGAGGTAAGTAGGTACTCCAGGACAGGTGCAGGGTGATAGGGAATGGTGAGGACTTCGGTGGACAGAAGAGCAGAGGCAGTGGACGATTGCTTCTTGGTTCTATAGCCTGTGTTGTTCTATAGCCTGTGACTATAAGAGAATCAGGCCCAGGGTTATCCATTCTTTCAGGTATTAAAAGCAACCGGAAATTTCCATTTTTTTAGTGCAATCTTTGATAAATATTAATTAATTCAGGTTTGTGTTTTTTCAGTAACACCGTGTGTGGCCAAACAAAACATTTCAGTGAGCTGGATTTATCATAAAGGTCTCTATATAACCACTTATGAATTAAATTACGATAGTGATAATAACAATAAATGATAATTTTTCCTGTAGTCCCAGCTACTCGAGAGGCTGAGGCAGGAGAATCACTTGAACCTGGGAGGCATTCTGTCACCCAGGCTGGAGTGCAGAGGCATGAGCTGAGGCACTCCAGCCTGGGTGACAAAGCAGGAATACATCTCAAAAAAATAAATGATAATTTTGACAAAATGTCTAACATTTGTTCTATTGTGTGCCTGGCACTACTCTGAGTCCTTAACTATATTATCTAATTCAGTCATCAGAACATAGATAGGCACTGGTTATGCCCATTTTACAGATGAGGGTCAGTACCATGCTCACAGCCACGCCATTAGTAAGTGTTGGAACTTAGCTTTTCTCATTCAGCCACTTTGCTTTAGATTTCTATGCAGTGCTGACTCCCCTGACCCAAAGTGTGAAACTTACCCCTACTGGGTTATCATAGATCGTAGCAGAGAGCAGTAGTTCCTGAAGGATATTACACTAGGAAGCTTATATTTTATTTAGGCAACCATAAACCATGCTAATCACGTTCAAATACAAATGCATCTAATCGTTTCATTGACATGTGAAGTGGAACTTAGTATCCAGATTCTGCAGATGAGCAGATAAGATTCCATTTCTATTTCAAGGCCACACAGTTTATTAGG
This sequence comes from Piliocolobus tephrosceles, assembly GCF_002776525.5. Taxonomy (NCBI): domain Eukaryota; kingdom Metazoa; phylum Chordata; class Mammalia; order Primates; family Cercopithecidae; genus Piliocolobus; species Piliocolobus tephrosceles. The sequence continues at coordinate 16,808,007 of NC_045450.1, forward strand.
GGGCAGAGTGGGGACTGGAGCTCAGGTCCACAGGCCTCTAAGGCTCATGGTCTGCTACTTGTCTGTGTAATTAAGATCAAAGAATGAGAAAGAGCTGATAGAAATGGCTGACATTGAATGCAGTTGTGCTGACTGTAATTATGTGTGTATGTGTACATGAAAATTCTCATCCAAAAAGTCATTCTGTTACCACTTCTTGTTTACCTGTATGAGTGAGCAAACAGGGTGCTCTGGTTCAATGCATCTCTTGAATCTTTGCTTTCTCGACGAATATGTGTTAATTAGAAAATGTAATAAAGGCTATCAGTTCATTCTGCATTCATATGAGTTGATGGCTAGATCTTTGGTCTCATCTGAAGGCTCTACTGGGGAGGATTCGCTTCCAAATTCAAATTCACTTGCGTAGTTGTTAGGTGGCCTTGGTTTTGCATGCGTTGTTGCACCAAGGGCCCCAGTTCCTTGCTGGCTGTTAGCTGGAAGCCCCTTTTAGGTCCTAACCATAGTGCAGCTCACAACATGGCAGTTAGATTTCCCGAAAGCCAAGGATCTAAGAGAGATTATGGGAGAGACAGCACCTAAGATGCACCTAATAAACTGCAGTCTTTTTATAACCAAACCTTGAATGTGGAATACCATCACTTCTGTATTTTTTCTGTTCACTAGAAGTGAGTGACTAAATCTGCCTTACATTAGGGATGGATTTGGGTGAGAGTGGGTTTACTGGGGTGGGTATCCTTGGGGCCGTCTTAGAAACTGCCTACTACAGGTACCCTGACACAATTTAAATAACATTGAATCTTATAGGAAGTGGTTGAGTCAAAGAAGGAAGTCTTAGTTTGTTATTAACACATCTTTACCATCTTTCTAAAACTTGTCAGTTTCCCTTTTTAACAATGGAAAACAGACATTCAGAACCTACAGCTGCAATGTTTTCTAGCCAGATTACAACAATACCATTTCTCCTTTCTTTTCTTTCTTTCCACATTGTCTTCTGTTTAGGGCTTGTGTCAACTCACTTTTCCTTTGGGACACAGGTATAAGTTTCTCTTTTAAATCTATTCAAATAAGCATTGCATAAATAATAGCACACAATATATGCAGATATGGCAAAATTATGTAGGTATTTGGAAGGATGACTGTAATTTAGGGAGCCACTCTTTTCAACTATCCAACAAGAAGTGAATATTTCTCTGGGAGTGGCTGGTTTTATCTGGTTTCCGATGAGGTTCTAGAGGGTAGCAAAAAATCTTTCACCCATTTGTCTGTCAACTTTGTTTGGGGATGACTGGAACTCTTGTGTCATGAATTCTGAGGCTGCATCTGAGTTTAAAGGCAAAGTTCTGTAATCAACTAGCCATGTCTGCCATGGATGCAGGAGGAATAAGTGGTGCCACATATGTCATGTACCTGCCATACTTGATCTAAATCATTGCTTCACTAACTTTTAGCCACTATCATGATGACAATGATTTGATAACAGCTTAAATTTCTGTATTTACCAGGCATTGCACTCATCCTTGTGACAATTCTTTAACTTCAGTGATCATGTCTATAGATGAGAAAACAGAGACATGGAGGTGTACTGACTGACTCATACAAGATCACCCTAGTAAGTGAGCTGTTGAGCTTGGATGCTGATATGGTTTGGCTCTGTGTCCCCACCCAAATCTCATGTTGAATTATAATTCCCAATGTTGGGGGAGGGGCCTGGTGGGAGGTGATTGGATCACAGGAGTGGACTTTCCCTTTACTGTTCTCGTGATAGTGAGTTCTCATGAGATCTGATGGTTTAAAAGTGCGTAGCGCCTCCCCTTTCACTCTCTCCTGCCACCATATGCTTGCTTCCCCTTCACTTTCCGCCATGACTGTAAGTCTTCTGAAGCCTCCCAGCCACGTGTCCTGTACAGCCTGTGAAACTGAGTCAATTAAATCTCTTTCCTTTATAAGTTATCCAGTCTCAGGTAGTTCTTTCTAGGGATGCGGGAATGAACTGATACAGATGTGAACACCGGTAGTCTGATTCAGGAGCCCATGCTATCAGTGTCTACCTTACATATAGTCAAGTATCCAACAGCTCTGCACTCTTAGGTAGTGAATGTTTAATCTGGCCTCCACTTAACATTTACCTTGGCCATAGTTGCCCCCAGTGAGGACATCAGTGTCCCACACAATAGACTTTTTTGGTGAAGTAAAAGAGTAGTGGTCATTCATGCTATCTCTTACCTTCACAATTACCATATTGAATGAAATAATGGCTATAAAAATGCTTTGGGATGGGTCAGTCACCAAACCAAAGTTAGGGGATAGCGCTGTTAACATCATCATCTTCTTCCTGTTTTCCTCTGTGATTAGGTTCATCTCACAGATGCCTGATCTCATCTGTGGAGAAATTCTGGAATTGCAGACCTTTTTAAATATTCTCCCTCTTTGGCCATTAAGGGCCCCTTAATGGTTTTGGAAACCAGTGCTCCTTCCTTCTACTCAGTGGGAAGGGTTTTCATCTTTTCCATTTCTTTAATCCTTTCTCTCCTCCTAAATGGTCCATTGGCATTTGATGTGAGGATTTTTCTTCTTCTGATAGTTTGTAATTTTGGTTCCTCTGTAAACCTCAAGAATTCTTTTGGCAAGTATGTATGATCCCGTCCAGAAAGGCTGACTGCACCATGCAGCAACCAGTATTCAGCCTCTTCGCTGCAACTACTGCAAAGTATGATTTAACTTTGAGGACGTGACGCTGGAGTTCAGGAAGGTGAACTTCACTGTATTTTTAAAACTTGCCAGATTTGTGTTCCTAAACACTTCGGAAAGGTCCTCCTGCCTCCCAGGACAATTTTCTGTAATTGGTGCATGGGGAGAGGTATTTTGAAGGAGCAATCTGATTCCTCCTTCCCTCTCTTCTCTTTATCTAAACAACCACTCCAAGAAAAGTAGGCTGTTAGTCTTGTTGGACCAGGTGATAGCCGTCCAGGGTGGTGTTTCAAGGGAGATATAACTCCAAGTGTTGCAGTGTAGATACAAGTGCATTCTAAGCAGATGTGGGTGACATTGTGCACATTGGCTTCACGTGGGACCATTTCCTGGAGCGACTCCAAGAAACATTTGGTACAGATAAAGATTGCTTGTCCCCAAATGCCTTCTTGGCTTCTTTGAAGCCAAATATGATTGGAGATGGAGGATGCTGGGTTTGAAAAGTGGGTTTCTGTGGCCACATGTGGGAGTTTAGCCCAAGGGAATGGTATTAAAGTGGGAAGCCGGCAGCTTGTACCCTACGCAGGCCCAGATGGTTCTGGATCTCTTGCCTTCATGTCTGAGATGTCTGGATTTTGGCAAGCATCATTTTTTTTTTCTTATAAACTTTGGTGTTCTTTGAGGAAAGTGCTCCAAATGTAAGCTAAGGACTGAGAGCCTCAGACAGATGGCCTGAGTTTAGAGCTCAGCTTCACTCAGTTTTTGGATCTGTAAAATGGTACCCATACTGTTTACCTGCCACAGAAGGTTCTCATGAGGATTCAATGAGATGATGCCGGTAGATCATTTTGCACAGGTCAGGCCCCCAGGAAGGACTCAAGAGGGTCCGCTATTACTATTGTTACCATCACCCGTTTCACATGCATGGCCTCGTGGACTTTCTCTCTGGGAAACACATATGTTACCCAGTGAATGGACTAAGTCCTCACTTCTCTCGCCCCTGTGTGAGCCACAGAGTTCCAGAAGACCTTGCTCTTCTGTATTGTCAGCATCACAGAAACGCTCGTTTAATAAAAAGGAAAGCACCAGTGGAGATTTAAATTGTGTTTCTGAACTTTTATGTAATTCTGTGCTGCATCTCATTTAATCATATTGTATTGAGGTCATGTCTTAGCTCTCTGGTCATTTGAAGTAGATTCTCTTTTGGACTTCTATCCCTAACTCTAAAAAATTCCTCAGGGTGAGTTTCTGCTTTCCATTTTTATAGAATGACCTCGTTCCCAACCCGTAGCTTAAAAGCTGAGTGTGATTGCAGTAGCTTTAAATAAGATGATCAAATTCAGTTTCACTAGTGCTGGCTGGGCCCCTACTATGTGCCAGCCACAATGGTAGTGCTGAGATCAGACCACAGCAAACTCTTGAAAGACAAGGCCGTATCATGGCAATGAGTGGGGGCGCTGGAGCCACACAGCCTTGGTTCAAATCCCTTTACCCCTTCCTGTCTGTGTCACTTTGAGCAAGTCACTTCATCTCTCTGGGCCTTGACGTGCTCATCTGTTAGACGGTGTAATCATCTGTTCTCACACTACGAATAAAGACATGCCCGAGACTGAGTAATTTATAAAGAAAAGAGATTTAATTGACGCAAAGTTCTAACAAGGCTGGGGAGGCCTTACAATTATAGCAGAAGGCGAACAAGGAGCAAAGTCATGTCTTATGTGATGGCAGGTAAGAAGGAGTGTGCAGGGGAACTCCCATTTATTAAACCATCAGATCTCATGAGACTTATTCCCTATCATGAGAACAGGATGGGGAAAATGGCCCCCATGATTCAATTATCTCCACCTGGCCCCGCCCTTGACATGTGGTGGTTATTACAATTAAAGGTGAGATTTGGGCGGGGACACAGCCAAACCATGTCAGATGGAGACCTTACTATACCTCCTGACTTTATTTGGAAGTAAATAAAGTCATGCATTCTTCATGCCTCCTATAGTACATGCAAATTCTTCGGTAACTGCACAACATCTACCCACAGCTGCTCATGGGTGATATAAGATGAAAATAAAGTCAATGAGAGAATCCTTAAGAGGATTAAGCCCTGGAGAGAGGTCACCAGGTTTTTAGTACACCAGGTTCCCTCCACCTGTTGGAGCCTGGCACATAGTAGGAACTTTGTAGATGTTGGTTGAATCAATGAAGACTGCTTAGACTTGTTTTCTTTTTTTTCCTTCTCATCAGGAAGCATTTACCTTCACAAGCTCTGAGGCCCAACTTAGATGTAACCAAACCCACAGCCACCTTCAGGCAGGGGCAGAGCCTGAAATAGCCCAGAGGGCCCTCATCACGTACACTTCATTTACTGCAGCTGCTGTTGCCTTTTTAAAAAACTTGCTTGTGTTGCAGAAGAAAGTGACCAGACACTGGATTGCTGGGTTCTTGTAGGGGGTGAGGGGAGAATGTGCCTTGGTAAAAGAAGGTTCCAGAAGGCCAGATGGCTTTCCTTTAGCTTTACCTGGGGCTCTGAGGCCCACTCTCAGCCCCTTTCCTTGCATTTCTGCTTTGGAGTCTATTTATGTGAAAAATCAGTGAACGGAGAGTTCTGTGTGTGCTTCCAGGACAGATCCCAGGAGGATGGAAATGGTTCTTAATGTGCTGACACTTCAGCCTGGTGTAACCCCTGACTCTTGCATGTGGTGCGTGCCACGCCGGACCCGAGCCATGTATGCAGAAGGCATCTTACAGGCATCTCTGCCTTGTTGTCTGGGAAGTAAGTGGCATGTCCAGCCCTGCCAAGAGAGAGCCAGCTAGGAAAGATGAACTAAGGTGTGTGCTATGAGTGCATGAGCCAAGTGTCACTAAGCACCTCCTGTGAGCTAAGCATGCTCCCTCCTTTCATCTGCATGAAAACTCTACACCTGACCAGCGCAGTGGCTCACGCCTCTAATCCCAGCACTTTGGGAGGCCGAGGTGGGCGGATCACGAGGTCAGGAGATCGAGACCATCCTGGCTAACACGGTGAAACCCCGTCTCTACTAAAAATACAAAAAAATACAAGATCGTGCCACTCCAGCCTGGGCGACAGAGCGAGACTCCGTCTCAAAAAAAAAACAAAAAAAAAAAAAAAGAAAATGTGGAGGTAGCTCATTCAAGTTCACCCAGCAAGAGAGTAAGCAGAGGCCAGGCATGGTGGATCACGCCTGTAATCCCAGCACTTTGGGAGGCAAAGGTGGGCGGATCACCTGAGGTCAGGAGTTTGAGACCAGCCAGGCCAGCATGGTGAAACCTAGTATCTACTAAAAATACAAAAATTAGCCTGGCGTGGTGGCGGGCGCCTGTCGTCCCAGCTACTCGGGAGACTGAGGCAGGAGAATGGTGTGAACCCGGGAGGCGGAGCTTGCAGTGAGCCGAGATCGTGCCACTGCACTCCAGCCTGGGTGACAGAGCCAGACTCCGTCTCAAAAAAAAGCAAAACAAAACAAGAAAAAAAAACTCCACACCTGTGTTGTTGGGATTGCTAATTCCATTCTTCTTCTTTTTTTTTCTTAGAGAGACAGGGTCTCGCTCTGTTGCCCAGGCTAGAGTGCAGTGGTGCAGTCATAGCTCACTACAGTCCTGAACTCCTGAACTTAAGAGACCCTCCCACATCAACCTCCCAAGTAGCTGGGACTACAGATGTGTGCCATCACACCTAATTTTGTAATTATTATTATTTTTGTAGAAATGAGGTCTTGCTATGTTACCCAGGTTGGTCTCGAACTCCTGGCCTCATGTGATCCTTCTGCCTTGGCTTCCCCAAGTGTTGGGATTACAGGCATGAGCCATTGTGCCTGGCTCCATTCTTTTTTTAAATGATTAACTTGAGGATTACAGAGAACTGGCTTATTTAGGGTTGCTAAGCCTGATCTGTTTTGTTTATAGCTCACTTTTCTTGATAATTGTTTTGTTTTCAGAAATTACAAGTAATGCATCTTCATCATTGCATGCTTAGGAAAGACAGAAAGGCGCTGTGTGGATAACAGACTTTCTCTGGCTGTTGCCAGAAGGAAGAGAGATGTGGAGCGAGGTGGTTCCTGGAAGGAAATCCTGTAATTTACTGGCAGGTGATGACACGCTTGTCACCATATTCTTTGTGGATGGGACGTGCTTCATTCTGGCTATACCCAGAACTTTTCCCAAAACATCGTTTGACATTGATGATGATGGAGACAATCTGCAAAGGTTGGTTCCAGGGTAGAGGAGGGAGTTTCTGAGCCAGAGTGGGTCATTCCCATGCCGTGCCACTTTCTAAAGCCCTGGCTTAGAAAACCCCAAACATGCTACAGTGGATACCGTAATGGGATTTATGCAATACTCTATTAAGGGCAAACCCAGCCCCATAAATACATGTCTGAAATTCAATCTGCCAAATGAAACGTTAAAGGCGCCAAATGGATTGCTCGAAAGGATCAGAGCTAAGATGTAGTTTGCCTGCTCTTGATAAGCTTATCCAGCCTTGCCACTAGGAGTTAAGGGAAAAAAAAGGTGGGTGGGGTGGGGGAATGGAGTTAAGGATTTTACTGTATTCTTCAGTATCTTAGATATTTTCTTTTTCAGTGAAAGGGGAGAAGGAGATTATCAGGCCTCTGGCTGTGAAGCTAGTGTTCCTGATTCACAGAAAATGCTATGAAGTCCCTCGCTGGAGCCCAAATTCCATTCTTCAGACCCCAGAGCCTCCTAGGCGGGATTCCTTCTGTACCTGGTAGACTCAACTACCCAGCACCCAGATGACCAAGGTCATGGCTGGACCCACTTGTGGGCCATCCCAAGTCCTAGTTTCTAGCCCCAAGTTCTGCCTTTGACTCTAAGCTGGCTGCTACCATCATGGGGGTTCATGGATTCTGAAGTGGGTTAGGAGAAGACGGCCACTGCAGACACTGTGGATCATTCTAGGCAACCCTTCCCGACTATGCTTCCTTACTTTTTTTCTGATTCTCCATCTACTGGAAATACTATTTTTCCCAGAAATGGGATGTTGCAATAGCTCAACATTTATTAAGATTTTCTTGCACCACTTGGTGGCAAGCCAAAGGTATATCGCTAGAGTTTTCATTTCTTTGCAAGCACATGGGAGTTTTTTCTGCCATCAGAGTGTGAACTCAAAGAGTCACTTTTCGGGGTGACAGCATGGTTCAAAAGACATGACTTGTTGGGTGGGTATGAGAGGTTTTGGGTGTGGCTACGTGTGGGGCGAGGTGAATTTGGCTCTCCACCTAGCAAGTTTTCTCTTCCTTTGTATTCTAACATAGCTAATGGGCTGAGTCTTTGTCATCATTACCCTCACTCCTGATTCCCATTCTCCTCAGGGCTTAGGTCGTTGGAAGCTCTTGGGCTGGGTTTGGGTTGGGATTGGAGGCTGTGGGTTTGGAGGCATCTTCGAGGGCACTGCCCGTCTCTGCCCTAGGGATGCTCTGACCACAGACGAAGTCAGCCTTCACTGTAAAAATCAAATACCTGGTCCTTGTATTTTTTTTTTTTTTCCTCTTTTGACAAGACAATTGATGTGCCACCTCCAGCGTATCTGCTTGGGTCGGAGGACTTGCTTCAGCCACCTCTAGAACAACCAGCATGTCTTTGGGTTTATTGCAGTTTACAGGATTTCTTAAGTTATTTAAGGACTAGAGAGGTGAGAGATGAAAAAGGGAAAGGTATAATGGGAACCATTTCTTTAAGCAACTTTATTGAGATATGATTTACATACTGTACAATTTACACATTTCAAGGGTTCTACGCAATCATTTTTAGTAAATTTACTGAGCTGTGTGACCAACACCATAATCTAGTTTTAGGACATTTTCATAACCCTGATAAGACTTCATATGCCTATCAGAGTCCATTCCCAGGCAGCCACTGATCTGCTGTCTCTGTAGATCTGCCTATTCTGGACATTTTATATAAATGGAAGCCTGCAATATGTGGGTTTTGCACCGGCTATCGCGTGATATTTTTGAGGTCCATACATGCAGTGGTATATTGCTGAATAGTATTCCACCGTAAGGACATACTGCGTGTTATTTACTAATTCACTGGTTGATGGACACTTGGGGTGTTTCTGCTTTTTGGGCTGTTGTGAATAATGTGGCTATGAGCATTTGCAGAGACGTCTGTGTGTGGACATGGGTTTTCATTTCTCTTGGGGAGATTCCTGGGAGCAGGATTCCTGGATCCCATGGCAAATTTATATTGACATTTTTAAGAAATCGTTGAACTGTCTTCCAAAGTGGCTGTGCCATTCTGCGTTCCTGCCAGCAGTGTTTGAGTGGAACCAGCCAGTTGTTTTTATCTTCTTATAAACTGGATGGTGAAGAGGTTTATTAGACACCGCTGTGTGTGAAATGCGACCATTGGTATCTGCCTGTGGGCCACAGACCCTCCCTGGAGCCTTGATAACACACAGGAACAGCCTCCATACCGGTTTTCACATTAGCTCCCCCAGCAAAATTCAGAGCTTCCAGACCCCAGAAGGATCCGCAGTCATGGCTCCTTCTCCCTTCTACCCTCCAGTCTCTCTAGCCACACACCCCTGCAGTCCATCTCCTTCCAAAAAGGATTCGCTTTTATAAAAAATGCTCTGTGTCACACTGTTGCTAATTTAGCAACTTTATTGGACAACGTGATTTACCATCCGTGGCCTGCCTTCGAATGGATTCATTTACCTGCATTGATTGCTGTGTGTCGGTGTTAACTGCCACCAGAAAATGCACAGCGGTGCTTATAAACGGTGTAGCATTTTACTTTCTGATAATGATAGTTAACTCCATCTTTGATGACCAATGACATGGTATTCCCCTTCTGAAGACAGACTTAAATTACATAACTCTGTTCCTTGGTGATGAGAAAATAAATTACTTTTCTATACTGTGTTCGGCTAAGTGCCTTCTTAAATTTGGGTTCTTTAGTAGGTTTTCCTTCTTTTCTGGGGGTGCTCTTTTGCTTCTCAAAGTGGGGTCCTTGGACACGCAGCATCAGCACCCCCTGGGGACTTGTTAGGAATGCAGAATCTCAAGCCCCACCCCCGACCTTCTGAGTCAGAGTTTGTACTTTAACAGGATTCCCAGGCGACGGATGTGCACGTGAAGTTCTAGAAGCACTGCTCTAAGCCATGGGTCAGCAAAATAAGGCCTTGAAGGCCACATCCAGTCAGCTCAGTGGTTATATAAATAAAGTTTTATTGGAACACAGCCACGCCCACTCATGTATGTGTTGTTTTTTTGTGGCTACTTGGCATTCCCCTGCAGAACTGAGTAGCTGCCACAGAGACTATATGGGCTGCAGAGCCAAAAATGTGTACTCCTGGATCTTTACAGAAAATGCTTGCCCACCTCTGCTCTGGAGATGGTTTTATTTTTATTTACTTATATATGTTTTACATTACTAGCTTTTTCTTGTTTAGCTTTACTCATTTTGCATTTATTATACATTTTGGGTCATTTTACGTTTCTTTTTTCAGCTAAGTTATGAGTGCTGTTCAACCCCAGTTTACTTTAGATACTATCCCTTAGAATGAGATAATGAAAATTAGAAGAAGCTCAGGCTTCGGGTTCTGGTCTACAAACTAAAAAGTTTTGAGGATCCCTGAGGTGGCTGGTTAGCTCTATTTTTATGTCACTGTATTTTTTTTGCAAGCAAGGGGGTTCGTGGATTGTGAATCTGGAAGACCACATATAAACATTCACAAATTAGGATGGGGAAGAAAAGAATTCCTTTGTCAAATCATAGTGTCTGGTTAGGTTGGGAAAATATAGGGAGAGGAGCCATGGGAGGCACCTTGGAAAGGGAAGCAGGCAAGACTGGGGGCCCCTCCAGGAATGGCCTGCACTTGGTTTAATGTTCTGCTGCTGGCGTCTTGAAATTTATCATTTTTGAACAAGGCACCTGTGTTAGTTTGGTTCTCCGGGGAAACAGAACTATGTATAGGCTGAGTGTCTCTTATCCAAAATGCTTGGGACCGGAATCTTTGTGCATTCTGGATCTTTTCAGATTTGGGATATTTTGTGTTAAACTTACTGGTTGAGCACCCGTAATCTGAAATTCTGAAATCCAAAATGCTCCAGTGAGCATTTCTTTTGAGCATCATGTTGGTGCTCACAACGTTCTGGAGCATTTCAGATGATTACATTAGGGATGCTCAATCTATGTATTATAATCCCAGCACTTAGGGAAGCTGAAGTGGGCAGATCACTTGAGGTCAGGAGTTCAAGACCAGCCTGGCCAACATGGTGAAACCCAGTCTCGACTAAAAATACAAAAATTAGCTGAGCGTGGTGGTGGGCACCTGTAATCCCAGCTACTTGGGAGGCTGAGGCAGGGGAATCACTTGAACCTGGGAGGCAGAGGTTGCAATGAGTCAAGATCCTGCCACTGCGCTCCAGCTTGGGCTACCGAGCAAGACTCTATCTGTAAAAAAAAAAGATTATGGGAATAGGCTCCCATGATTATGGAGTTTGGGAAGTCCCTACAGCTGCTCTCTGCGAGCTGGAGACCCCGGAAAGCTGGTCATGAAATCCAGCCCCAGGCCAAGGGTCTGAGAATCAAGGGAGCCAATAATGTAAATCCCAGTCTGAGTTGGAGAAGGTGAGGTGGATGGATGGGTTTTTGCTCAAGGGGTGATGCAAGAAAAGTAAATTTCTTTCTCTTCCTCTTTGTGGGCCCTCCATGGACTGGCTGATGGCCACCCACATTGGAAAGGGCCATGTACTTTACTGAGTTCACCAATTTAAACGCTAATCTCAAACAGAAACACCTTCACAGATGCACCTAGAAGTCATGTTTAATTTGGACACCCTGTGGCCAAATCAAGTTGACACACAAAAGTAACCATCCTAGCTGCCACTTTTGTTTGACATGAGGCCCTGCAACTTAATGTAGCCATTTCTGGAAGATGGTGATTGGAGCAAAAGAACTTAAGAATTCACCATCCCTGGAGGTTAGAGCAACATACTTGCCGTTGAGTTAACCTGCGGCAGAATTCTCTTGGGCCAGTGATTTTATTGCTGTTGCATTTCTCATCAGCACCTCAACAGGTTTCTTGGCTGTCTCTCTCTTACCTTACTCTGTTTGTGCCAAGGGAAGAAAGACCACTTTTAATGATTTCTTGAATTAAGCAGTTAGAGACTTAAGCCTGCTCGGGCAGAGGGGGTTTCAAAGTGAACTTTGGATTATCTCCAGTTAAGGATGGTGTTTGATCCTCACAACTTGAAGGTAATTAATTTCAGGGGATGTATGTTGCTCCTTTCCCCCCTGCAGAGGCAGATTGAGAAATGCTGCTTTTCAAAGACGGGTGCTTCTTAAAGAAATTGAGCTTCCATCCCCTTTAGGTTTGAGGTCCCTGAGTCTTTTGAGCAGTTGGAGTTTTTAGGCCACAGGTCCCTTGTGGAAGCTTCCCAATGGGCCTGTATCCTCTTGATCCCTATGAGGAGGCATTTCATCCATTGACCCTGCAGGTAGCTGATTGAGTCTGAAATAGCAGCCTCCCAGCCCAGCAGGGACCAGAGTAAAGGAACATTTGCTGTAATTTCTTTCCTCCTCCCCCTCTGAAAGATTGTTAATCAGGAACCTTTTGGAAACAAAAAATGAAAGCAAGAAAAGAGAGACCTAGTTTGGTGAACCCAATGGAAAACTACCACACGGTCGAAGCTTCCCAAAACCCCTGGCGGCAAGGGGATGTCAGTTGGTAAGTGGGCTGGGGCTGCAGATGTCTCAAAAGCTCAGACACACTGATGACAAGAGATGCTTTTAGCACTTTTGGAGAGACCAAAGGACATTTGATGATCATCATTATGACCGTAAATAATTATGCATTTGTAATCAGAGCTGTGACCATTTATTGAGCATCTACCATGGGTCAGGTCCTGGGCCAAGTCAGGTGCATCTCTTAATTCTCTCAACAGCCCCTCGGCCTGGCTCATTTTATAGACAGGAGTCTAAGGCTCTCAGATTTAACGTGATCAAGAGCACACAGCTGGAAAATGACAGGGTCAGGTGTAAGCTCTGCTGCCAGAGCTTGTGCTGCACCCTCAAGCTGCCCTCTGTCCTTGTTGTGCCTGTCAAAAGCTACTCCAGTCCTGGCACAGTGACTCATGCCTTTAATCTCAGCACTTTGGGAGGCCGAGGTGGGCAGATCATCTGAGGCCCGGATTTCAAGACTAGCCTGGCTAACATGGCGAAACGCTGTCTCTACTAAAAATACAGAAACTAGCTGTGCGTGATGGTATGTGCCTGTAATCCCAGCTACTCGGGAGGGTGGAAATCGCTTGAACCTGGGAGGTGGAGGTTGCAGTGAGCCGAAATCACACCACTGCACTCCAGCCTGGGTGACAGAGTGAGACGCTGTCTTAAATAACATAAAATAATAATTAATAAAAAGGTCCTCCAGACCCCGCCTATCCAATAGTACTGTGTCAGAAGTTGGGTGTGGATTGAAATTAATGAGGCTCCTATAGGTTGGAGCTCTATAAATAATTGTTCCTCAGAGTGTGGCTGAGATGATTTGAGGTGGTAGACAGGTGAATGTTTAAAAAAAAAAAAAAAACTTTTGGTGTTTAAATGAAATGTATATACCTGGCTTATTCAACTTGTGATTTTAAAGCATGAATGTAAGAAAAGAAACAGAGTTTTTTATGTACAAATAGGAGTGTGGGTAGGACACATGTGGATGCTGACGCAGCTGTTCTAGAAGCATCTTCTGTGCACATTTGGAACCAGCTTGTGTTGGGGATATGGGGTGATGCATTTGAAAAGTAGAGCTTGAGGCTGGGAGTGGTGGTTCACACCTGTAATCCCAGCACTTTGGGAGGCCAAGATGGGAGGATTGCTTGAGTTTGAGACCAGCAAGGAGAACATAGGGAGAACCTGTCTCTACAAAAATAAGAAATCAGCCAGGTGTGGCGGTGCACACTTGTAGTCCCAGCTAGTCAGGAGGCTGAGGTGGGAAGATTGCTTAAGCCTGGGAGGCTGCCATGAGCCGAGATCACACCACTGCTCTCCAGCCTAGGTGGCAGAGCCAGACTCTGTCTCAGAAAAACCAAACAACAACAAAAAGCAGAGCTTAACTTGGAGACGTTGTTTGTGGTGGCAAAGAAGTCTTGAGCCAAGCGTCAACATTTTAGACTTCCTCATTCATGATAGTGGTGCCATCACCCCTTCTCTTCCATGGGGATGATTTCACCACTTGTTACCCAAATCCCAGATACCTTCGCTGCTTTTCAGAATTATTCATGAGTGTTAGCAGGAAGCCCTTTCCACAGCTTGTGAGGTTCTCCATTGCGTGGGCTCCGCCTACCATGATGCCTGGTTCTGTTATCATTCACCACCTAATTACGCCCAAGCCACACTCTCCTTTCTCTGTCTCTGTCCTGCCTCAGGGCCCTTGCAGTTGCTCCTGCTTCTATCTGGGATGCTTTACCCTACATTTTTGCATGGCTGACACCTTAGCATTCTGGTCTTCACTCAAATGTCATCTTCTTACAGTGGCCTTCCCTTTCCGCCCTACTTAAAGTTTTTCCTCTCTCCTTAGTCATGTGACAGGTCTGCGAATGTTTTCTGTAAAGGGCCAGATAGGAAATATTGTAGGCTTATGGGCCGTAGGGGCTCTGTTACACCTACTCAGCTCTGCCATTGTTGTGCAAAAGCAGTCAGAGGCAATAACTTAGTGGGCGTGGCTATGTGTCAATAAAACTTTATTTACAGAAACGGGTGGTAGACTGGATCTGACTCACTGGCCAAAGTTTGCCAGTCTCTGCTCTATGCTATTGCCTTGTTTTGTTTATTTATTTATTTTTTGAGCCAGAGTTTCACACTTTCTCCCAGGCTAGAGTGCAGTGGTGAGATCTCAGCTCACTTCAACCTCTGCCTCCTGGGTTCAAGCAATTCTCATGCCTCAGCCTCCTGAGTAGCTGAGATTACAGGTGTGCACCACCATGCCTGGCTACTTTTTGTATATTTAGTAAAGATTGGGTGTCACCATGTTGGCCAGGCTGGTCTTGAACTCCTGACTTTGGGTGATCCATCAGCCTCAGCCTCCCAAAGTGGTGGGATTACAGGTATGAGCCACTGTGCCCGGCCGTAATGCTATTGCCTTGTTTTATTGTTGTCATAAATTTATCACTATCTAAAATAATCTTGTTTATTTGTATGTGACTTTCTCTCCCTGTATCTAGAACATAAACCTCACGAGGACAGGAATCTGTCCTTTCTTCTTGTTTAATGTGGTATCCTCAGTCCCTAGCACTTAGTATGTGCTCCATGAATATTTGTTAAACAAATAGATACTGTCATTGATGGGATTCCTAAATGTATTCATTCTCCAAACATGCAGTGCTCCCTTACTTTGTTCCTTGACTTATGCAAAACATTAGAAACAGATCTTGTGGTAAAATACACGTATAGACATGGAAGCAGTCGTGGTACAACATGACCTACTAAACGATGTAGGAAGTGGCACAGGGTGGCGGGACATTAACTCTCTGGAAGTTAGAGGTGGCTTCTTGGAGGGAGCGCCATCTGAGCTGACTTTGAAGGATGTATTTAAGGTATTTGGTAGGTAGGAACGAGCAGGAAGGGCATTCTGGACCCAGGGAACAGCCTGGGCAAGGCACGGAGGCTGGAACAAGCCTGGCTGTGTGCTCGGGGAAAGAAAACCATTCAGAGTGGATGGAATAAATAAGCCCAAGTGTAGCAGCAGATGGAATGAACAGCAGCAGGAAGTTGGGGACCCTATTGGATTACTTTCCTCTGAACAATTAACAAAGGGCCTTTCCTGAAATATGGGCTTGGGTGCCATGTATTTAAATGTGAGCTTTGGTTTCTGGGAAGCAAAATGTTACATTGCTACCTGGAAGTGTGAGAAGAATTCTTTGTCCATGGGTCTGGTGAAAGCTAATACGCCTTCTCGGTTGATTTAGCCTCAACTATCTAGAGTGGGTCGACGTTTGGAAGGCAGCTAGCTACCTGGTGTCCTATATAATTGGTAGGTCCAAGAAAAATGGTTTCTTGGCTCTTAAAATATATAGACGATGTTAATGAGCAGTCTTCTGGGTCTCACCCTGCGATGCGTCTAAATCCCATCAGTTGTCAGCGGGGAGTTAAGCGCACAGCAAAGGGCAGCATCTGGCTGTGGAAGGAAGTAGGGGGGAATTGCAAGCGCTGAGTAAAATTTTATTGAGGTGGGCCAGCCCTGCTGTTTACGAGGTGCTTCAAGGGAAATCATGACCTGCAAAGCTAAAGACTGTTCCTCCTTACCACCCTGGCGAGGGGAACCATCCCCAAGACTGCGGGGAGTCCACCTCCAACTTCCAAGGCTTGGCCAAATCCTAATGAGGCTGGTGCCAAGTTGGAGGGTGGAGGCTGATGCCACAGGAGGTCACAGGGTAGGGATATAGACGCTTATTCAGCACCTAAAATGTGCCGGCTGGTGGTGATGTTTGTACTTACCATGTGGTACAGTGTCGGGGTGTGTTTCCACATATCTTTTTCTTTTTTTTTTTTGAGATGGAGTCTTGCCCTGTTGCCCAGGCTGAAGTGCAATGGTGCAATCTTGGCTCACTGCAACCTCTGCCTCCCAGGTTCAAGCAATTCCCCTGCCTCAGCCTCCCAAGTACCTGGGATTACAGGCGCCTACCACCACGGCCAGCTACTTTTTGTATTTTTAGTAAAGACGGGGTTTCATGTGTTGGCCAGGATGGTCTCGAACTCCTGACCTCGTGATCCGCCTGCCTTGGCCTCCCAACGTGCTGGGATCACAGGCATGAGCCACTGCGCCCGGCCGTTTATTTTCTTGGTATTTATTTCTACAGCATCCACATAACTTAACTCCCCGGTAATGGTTTACTTCATATTTTTCTTTACATCCACTCACTTTTTACTTAGCTCAACCTAAGCTATAATGTCCATAAAATCATGGTATTCATGAAGCCTATCGTCTTCTAACACATCAGCATAAAGAGATAAGTACTGGGGCCGGGCGCGGTGGCTCAAGCCTGTAATCCCAGCACTTTGGGAGGCCGAGATGGGTGGATCACGAGGTCAGGAGATCGAGACCATCCTGGCTAACACAGTGAAACCCCGTCTCTACTAAAAAAATACAAAAAAACTAGCCAGGTGAGGTGGCGGGCGCCTGTAGTCCCAGCTACTCGGGAGGCTGAGGCAGGAGAATGGCGTAAACCCGGGAGGCAGAGCTTGCAGTAAGCTGAGATCCGGCCACTGCATTCCAGCCTGGGCGACAGAGCGAGACTCCGTCTCAACAAAAAAAAAAAAAAAAAAAAAAAAAAAAAAAGAGGTAAGTATTGTAATTTGTAATAAAAGGTTTGTTCATGAACCGCATGGAATAACTGGTGGGTGCCATTTGTAATGTGGCCTTATCTTGTTCAGTTCTCTCAGGTTTGCTAGAAGGTGTCCTTGCTTTCATTTGACAGGTGAGGAAATAGAGAAGTTTAGACAGTCACCTAACATCACACAGCTAAGAAGTGGCAGAGTCTGGATTGGAACACAGATCTTTTTGGGTTTTAAAGCCCAAGTTATTTGCATCAGCTTTTCAGAGGAAGTAAAAGGTAGATGATGATCAAGTGTCTCCTGGGTTGGATGGACAGATTGAGAACTTGTAAGAATAGGCATAAATGGTTAGATGAGGCCAATAAGACTTCCTGCCTCTTCTTGGGAGGCAGAGATGGCTTCGACCACTGTCCTATAGGTTCCCGTGGATTTTGCTATAGGACTTGCTTGTACTGTGAGAATTGTTCCTGGGGCACCACTGCTGTGGCATGATAAGCCTGTAGTCATCTCATGAAATAACAGTAATCCTTTGGGAGGCCAAGGCAGGTGGATCACCAGGTCACGGGACTGAGACCATTCTGGCCAACATGGCGAAACCCCGTCTCTACTAAAAATACAAAAATTAGCTGGGCATGGTGACATGTGCCTATAGTCCCAGCCACTCAGGAGGCTGAAGCAGGAGAATCACTTGAACCTGGGAGGCAGAGGTTGCAGTGAGCCGAGCCGAGACTGAGATTGCACCACTGCACTGCAGCCTGGCTACAGAGTGATACTCTGTCTCAAAACAAACCAAAAACAAACAAACAAACAAACAAAACAGTAATCAATATTGGCTCTTGCACAAAAGCCCAGGAGAACTAAGTTGTGGGGAGGATGGCACATGGGATTGTCCCCACAGAGCCACTGCACAGCCGCAAGGATGACGGGGCCCCTCCTTTGTATTGACGGCCGATTAGTATTCAGCCCTCAAGGAAGTACACTGGAGGAAAAAAATTCACCTTAATGGGTTCGGAATGAGCCCTACTGCCAGCCATTGTTGGAAGGCCACAGGGAGGAGACCCAGCTGCTCCTGAGGAGTGACAGTGATAGCCCAGTGCAGAGCTGATCCTGTGTTCTGGGGCAATTTCACATGAGATGAAACATCAGGCACTGCTGGGGAGGCCTGCTGAGATGGGCGGTCCCACTGGGCAATGAAAGCACCCACTCCAGTTTAAGGGTGGCAGCTTGGGGCAGAGGAAGAAGGGACCAGATATTAGCGAGGTGAGCAGGATATTAGCAGGGAAGAAAAACTGCATTTGGCAACCTGTTGTTCCGTCAAATTCTTAGGTTATCGTTATTGAAGATCCCACATTTGGATGACTGTGATCAGACGTACTACTAGTCTGTATGGTGACTTTGCATGGCTAAAAAGGTCTTAGCAGAAGACCAGAGCTCACTGATACAGGGCTTGGTGAGCAAAGCACTGATTGGATTTCAGCCACTACTTGCCACTTTGAGGTACACAAATCATACAACCATTTGCAGTGACCCCAAAGAAGATCTAACGTGTGTTTCAATAAAAAAATATCTGTGAGGCCAGGCGCAGTGGCTTACACCTGTAATCCCAGCACTTTGGTAGGCTGAGGTGGGCGGATCACCTGAGGTCAGGAGGTCAGGAGTTCTAGACCAGCCTTGCCAACATGGTGAAAAACCGTCTCTACTAAAAATACAAAAGTTAGCCAGGCGTGGTGGTGCACACCTGTAATCCCAGCTACTCAGGAGGCTGAGACAGGAGAATCACTTGAATTCGGGAGGCAGAGGTTGCAATCAGCCAAGATCGCACCACGGTACTCTAGCCTGGGCAACCGAGTGAGACTCTGTCTTAAAAAAAAAAAAAAAAAAAGAAAGAAAAAATCTGTGGGCCAGGCACAGTGGTGCATACCTGTAATCCTAGCACTTTGAGAGGCCAAAGTGGGAGGATCACTTGAGTCCAGGAGTTTGAGACCATCTTAGGGAACATAGTAAAACTTCATCTCTACAAAAAAATTTAAAAAATTAGCTGGGTATACTGGCACACTCCTGTAGTCTCAGCCACTCAGGAGGCTAGGGTGGGAGGATGACGATGCCAGGAGGTTGAGGCTGTAGTGATCTGTGATCACATTGCTGCATTCCAGCCTGGGTGACAGAGCGAGACCCCACCTCTGAAACATTAAAAAGTTAGCCAGACATGTAGACCTAACTACTTGGGAGCCTGAGGTGGGAACATTGCTTCAGCCCAGGAGTTCAAGGCTGCAATGAGCCAAGATTGCACCACTCAATCACCTGGGTGACTGAGCGAGACTCGGTCTCGGAAAAAAAAAAAAAATGTTAACAGTTCTCTGGCATTCCATAATAAACTATCTGAAAACTGAGTGGCTTAAAACATTCATGCTGTTTTGTTCCTAATTTTGTGGATCAGGATGTTAGGAAGGGCTCTGCTGGGAGGTTTGTCTCGGCTCCACGTGGTATCCACTGGGGCTGGAGGATCCACTTCTAAGACTTTTTCATCCATCTGTCTGGTGCTTTGTTCCTCCTTGACCCCTCTCTCTCTTTCTCTCCATGTGGCATCATGCATCTTCCTGTGGCTTGATTTTCTCACAGCTGGTTGGCCTCAGGTTAGTGTCACTTCTGATGTGGTGGCTGGCCTCCAACAGGTAGGAAGGTGGAAGCTGCCAGAAAGTTAAGGGCTACACTTAAAACCGGCACAGCGTCACTCCTGCCATATTCTGTTGCTCAAAGCAGTCACAGGGCCTGTCCAGATTCTAAGGATGGGAAAAATAAGTCCTGCCTCTTGAAGGGATGGGAGTGGCAAAGTCACCCTGCAGAAGAGCTTATGGGATAGGAAATATAGCTGCGGTCATCTTTGGAAAATGCCTTCTGTCACTCCTTAATTGGTAGGGATTTTTCAGGAGCCTCATGGTGCTTCTCCTATCTTGGACTCCCTTGGAATCCTATAAAAAGAATAATGACAGACAAAGCACAGGCATGTTCTCCTAAGATCGAAATATATGTCTGAGTCTTAATTTTCCATGGCTTCTTCATGGAGTCCTAATGATTGAGCTGAAAGGTTACTCTAATAAGGTAAACAAACTTGCAGAGTGGAAATAATCCCAGCACAAGTCACAGCTGTGGCAGAAGGGAAGCAGGTATTAATAGATGCATACCTGTGGTGGTGCAAGAGTGGTTGACTCGTGCTTGGTGTTCGGTGTGGGCCCAAAGACAAGAGGATCTAGCTTAGACCAACTCATCTCCCATCCGAGGATTAGAAATCTGAAGTGTGTTTTACTGAGGCCAGCAACAAAGATTCAGTTGCCGAAATGAAGACAGATTCAGACAGTAAACTGGTGTTTTTGGTTGGAATTTTCTTCAAAGCTAAACCCTGGGGTCATTACTGGACACTAGTCTCCCTGTAAAAATATGGTGTAATAAATGACATGGACACACATTCAATAGAAAGAACATTTGTACCCTTGGTGAAAAAATCTGAATAATTAGTCTAGTACAGTTTTTTGGATAGTGCTAAACTTCACAAAGAATAATAGGAAGAGAGGTTGCATATTAATTATATTTGGAGAGGAGTTGCCCTGTTCTCTTGAAATGTTCTAGATAGAAGGTGGCTTAGCTTGCAACCGAGGCCTGGCTACTTAGCTATGACTATGAGTAGGTACCTACCCTGCGTCTCCCTTTATTCACCTATAAAATGAAAAAATTACACCTATTTTACCTAACCCTGGGACTCTTTTAGATATGAAACAATGCGATACAGTTTTTAAAAATTGCTTTGTGAGTTCAAAAGTTCTTTACCTATTGAGCCATTATTGCTAATAATATTTAGCATAGCATGTTTCTGTTGTCTAAGAATTAACATTAGCCATTACTTCCTGGCTTATTTAAAAATGTAATGTATAGGCTCTATCATTTCTTGAAAATACAAAATTAAAAAAATTAATTGTATAACTCTAGCATTACCTAGCGTTTGGGCACAAGCTATAATTTGGGCCCTAGTGGCTTATACATACATTAAGTAAGTTATTTTTGCCAGTTTTGGATAACGTGGGTAGTACTTTCTAAGATGAAAGGCTTGATCCTACAAAGACAAAAGAGTAAGCCACTAAATGAGATTTTGCCGCTTTAAATAAACCTCACCCAGTCATTGCGCCCTATTGAATGGACTAATAGTAATGAGTGGATTACTGTCATTCCAATAGATTTTAGATTCATTATTTATCAACAAATAGTTCTTTGAGGGCCAATGCGGGGAAATTATCCTTGCCATGAGTGACCCAGTGGTTTCCTAACTCCTGTCTCATGGAATGTTGCTGCCTTCATGAACTAGCCAAGATCATTCCATACTCAAATCAAAGGAAGCAGGCTTGCTCTCCTTCGATTTACAGAAGGAAAAAGAGGTCAATGGATTAACTTTTCCGTATATTAAGTGGTTTTTTTGTTTTGTTTTGCTTTACTATAACTTTTTCTTATGTTTTTAGCATCTGAACTCATTTTAGCATGTGAAAATGCAGTGAAAGATGTTGTCTAAAATGCAAAATTAAGTACCAAGAGTCATTTCAGTTGAAGACATTGCCCGTTTCATTGAGTTGACAAACTGCATGGTTACTGCTAACTTGAAAGACCACTGTATTATGTTGTGTATCCAGGATGGGTGTATCTGGCCCACTGCCTGTTTTTGTAAATAAAGCTTTATTGGAACAATAAACTAATACATGGGTCTTGTAAACCAGAAATGAAAACTCTCTCCCCAGGACAACTCAGAGAGAAAGTACTTAACTTCACCATCAGCACCCAAAGCTAAAATTCTAATTTAAACTACTCTCTGTATTCTGATGGGGCATCCATTTTAAGTACAACCCAAGTATTGATCCACCCCATAATTTTATGTATATTGTGCATTACTGCTAGCCAACATGAATATTATATAGTACTATGTTTAACTGTACATAGTACATACAAATACATAAGTACAACCAATGCTTATTAGACATGCTTATAAGCAAGCACTTCAATTACTTAACTAACTATAGAACATAACATCAGACCTTCAAAGTCAACTCTCGACCCCAGGAATATCAACCAGTATTACAGATCCTTAATAGTACATGGTACATTCAGTTGTTCATTGGACATAGCACATTTAAGTCAAATAAATCCTCATCACCACGGATACCCCTCTCAGTTAGTGGTCCCTTACCCACCATCCTCCGTGAAATCAATATCCCACACGAGTCAATATCCCACACCAGAGTGCCATTCTCCTCACTCTGGGCCCATAACACTTGGGGGTAGATATGCCCATTCATTTACATACTGTCTCTAACACTGCTCATGCTATAACTGCATAGAGGGCATAGAGACCCCTGAACTGTGTCAATGAGTGTAATGACATAAGAGCAGTCTATCTTGCTTTTGTTTTTGTTTTTGAGACAGGATCTTTCTCTGTCGCCCAGGCTGGGGTGCAGTGGTACCATCATGGCTCTCTGCAGCCTTAACCTCAGGGCTCAAGCGAGCCTCCCACCTCAGACTCCTGACTAGCTGGGCTACAGGCATTCACCACCATGGCTGACTGATTTTTGTATTTTTTGTAGAGACAGGGTTTTGCCATATTGCCCAGGCTGGTCTCAAACTCCGAGGCTCAAGCAGTCTACCCACCTTGGCCTCCCAGAGTGCTGGGATTATAGGCGTAAGCCACCATACCCAGCCTCAAGCTACATTTTTTTTTTTTTTAACTCTGATTTTTTTCCAAACATGACAAGCAACCAAAGCTGCCATTTTGTTGAGACATGGCTTAGTCTGAATATTGTATTCTTTCTCCCAAACCTGCATCAAATCTGTTAGGCTGGAAATAAAATGTTTTTATTGTTTTTAAGAGAGCATTAGGCTATGGTTAAAAAGAAAAGAGAGGAGGAACTTGGAGGTATATAATCTGGTATAAATCCAGCCTCCACCTTAATCTTTTTACACAGTAAATTCTTCGCCTAATGCATAAATAATATATTTATTAAGCATCTAGTCCTAGCTGCTGCCTAAGGTGTGTACAAGCCAAACAACTGTTGATTATGCTGGATCTTATAGGGTTCTGATCATCTACTACTGTGTAACAAATAGTTCTCTACCTTATTGGCTAAAACAATGCTTTAGTATCGTCTCTCAAAGTTTCGTGGGCTGACTAGACATGGCTGGATGGTTCTTTCTTGGATTTCTGCGTATGTTAGTGACACGTATGGGCTGGGCTGTGATCGTCTGAAGGTTTGGCGGTGGTGGATACCCAAGGTGTCATATGCACATGCCTGGCAGTTGGTGAGGGTTGTTGGCTGGGAGCTCAGCTGGAGCTGTTGGCTGCATCAGACATGGTCTATCCTGTGTATCTTGGGCTTCTTGCCGCGTGGCATCTGGGTTCCAAGAGGGAGTTTCCCCAGAGTGAATATTCTCAGAGGTCCAGCAGGAGCTGCAAAGGTATGTATGTTATCATTGAGGCTTGGAATTCCCAGAACATCACTTTCACTGCAATCTGTTGGTCAGCTGAGTCTTGGCTTCAAGAGGAGGGGAATAAGACCCTACCTTTCGATGAAGGGCATGCCAAGGATTCGAGGTCATCTTGAATCCGACCCATATGCCTATGGTGGTGAACTAGCACACGCTGGCTTCTTTGTAAAATTGTAACTTTGAAGAGTCCTGATGCAGAAGAAGCTGTCTTGATGCTAAGAGAGCTTTTGATAGAGTAGTTTGGCCTGGAAAAAGCCCAGAGGAGGCTCTGGGAGATGCGTAAGCAGGGATGGGAAGGTTAAGTAGCGTTAACCTGGTGAAAAGGGAGGTCGGAGTAATCCAGGCACAGGAAACAACCTTTGCCAGCGTCCTGGGGCAGGACTACAAAAGGTTCTAGACCTAAACTAGAGCTGAGAGAATGAGAGGATTGTGGTGGAAGCTAAGGGGTAGTAGCTGAATAATGAAGACCAAATTTCCCAAGCTTCTAAACTTCATTTTTCTCCCATGTAAAATAGGATAATATTTACTATACAAAGCTGTCATGAGGATAAATTAAGAGAAAGTCAGTAGAGCCTTGCACAGTGATATTTTCTTTTCTCCTGGAAATGGCTGTGAGTCAATGGAAAAAGCTATCACCTGACCTCTTTTTGGTGTCCCTATCTTACTCATGACCTCCTTTCTCCAGGGTCAAAACTGAGCTTGCAAATTATGCCTTCAAACTTGCAAGCTATCCATAAAGTCTTACCAAACTGTTAAGTGTAGTCCTGGGACTTGTGAAGTGTCCAAAACGGATCTGAACCCTTGCCTGGTTATTATTTGATTATTAAAGCAACACCAGCCACCTCGTTAGCACTTGTGGGTACTCTAGCAGCACCAAGGTTAACCGTCTCTGCTGGCTGTCCGCGCTCATTTGCAGGGCTTCCTCCTCTCCCCCACATCTCTGGTAGTTAACACACGTCTTCGCTCTCACTTCCTTGTTTAAAGAGATGTTTCACCACAGTGCAGATGCGTGCCCCTGGCAACCCGTGGTGGAGGCAGCAGCTGAGAATTCTGTAAATCTGTCCTGCTCTCCTGCAGAACTCAGAATCTAAATTCTAGCATTCCAGGAGCCGGGGAGGGTAAAGGCTGTTGACATGCCAGCAGGAGCCACAGCTCCTCCAGGGTCATTTTCGAAGCCAGAGTCTGCCAATGTGCGTGGCAGCCTTCTAGCTGCACAGGCTGATTGTGATAGGGATGTGCCCAGTGGACTCCACAGTCCCCTCCTTTCTCGGTCCCTCCCAGGCACCCTCTGTGCTTTCGCATCTCAGGCCCCATATGAGGAACCAGGACCATGGCCTTTCACAGGGAGCTCACAGTCTGCTGTGCTAGGGAGTTTACACTTTTCCCCAGATAATCCCCCAAATGAGTGGGGCCTATCCTCTCCACTAATGAGGTTGTGGCAAGGCCAGTTTCTATTCCATAAGCACAAGCTTCTTTTTGTCCCTGAAATAGCATCATGGTGGAGTCTCACAATTTATTCCAGAAGGGGTGTGGGGTGCATATTTGGCAATGTCTGGAGACATTTTTGGTTGGCAGGACAGGGCGGGAGCTGTTATGAGCATTTAGTGGGTACAGACCAGGGGTGCCAGTAAACATCTTATTCTACAGAGTGCAGGACAGCGCCACAGCAAACAGTGGTCCAGCCCAAACTGTCGGGAGAGCCAAGCTTGGCTGGACCCTTGTTCTCCTCTCATCGCCTGCTTTTCTTTTGTCCCTGTGTCACTGCCATACTCCTCAAACATACCCAGCCCTGTCCCATTTGGGGACCTTCATGCTTGCTATTCCTTCCAGAATGTTCTTCCCCACAGAAGCTGTCTGTGATTCTTGATCCATGATCAGAAATCCACTTGATTCCATGATTACACCCTTTATTCAACACTTACCGTGTGTCTGACACACCGCACACACAGCAAATGGAATCTCGTATTCCTGCTCACCGCAGCAGCTTCTCCTTTTCCTCCATAGCTCTCATCCCCATCTGAACTCCCCATTTATTTATTTATTTATTATTTTTATTTATTTATTTTTTGAGACGGAGTCTCACTCTGTAGCCCAAGCTGGAGTGCAGTGGTGCTGTCTCAGCTCACTGCAACCTCTGCCTCCTGGACTCAGCGATTCTCCTGCCTCAACCTCCCGAGTAGCTGGGACTACAGTCACGTGTCACCACACCCAACTAATTTTTTGTATTTTTTAGTAGAGACCGGGTTTCACCGTGTTGCCCAGGGTGGTCTCAAACTCCTGAGCTTAGACGATCCGTCCGCCTCGGCCTCCCAAAGTGGTGGGGTTACTGGCATGAGCCACCATGCCTGGCCTCCATTTATTCCTGAGATTACCGCTCAATGACCTCTTTCCTGCTGGCCTGTAGGATTCATAAAGACTCGGACTCTGGCAGAGTAGCTCACTGCTGTGTTTTCAACTCCTGCACCAGCTCTTGGCATACAGTAGGCACTCAATATATATGTGTTGCAGTGGCGGGGGGGATGAGAAATGGGGGAGGCTGGAAGTAGGGAGAGGAAAGGAGAGTTTTTAGAGTCAGAAATCCTGGCTGCATGTACCAATTCCAGCTTTGTGCTTTGGGGGAAACCTGCTTAACCTGTCTGAACCTCAGTTTTTCATTCTGCAAAATGGGAATGAAGATCATCCCGCCCTCTCTGAGACGGTTTTTGGTGTTTGTACCGCAGGCTGTGTGCTGTGTGTCTCACACACGGGAAGTGCTGAATAAAAGGTATAATCGTTTTTCTCTGTAGGGGGTCGGGAGTTGTGATTCCCTTGGAGAAGGCAGAGTGAGGAATCATCGCGGTTGCCGTCCACACAGCGCTCCCCACATGCCAGCCCAGTTGTGTATTCACGCGCTTTAATCTCACAGCATCTTGTGTTGTCCTGGTCCCCGTTCCATAGCTGAGCAAACGGCAGTGCAGGGTGGTGAGGGGCTGCACTGGTACACACAGTGAGGAGGTGGTGTGGTGGCAGAGGTGACCTTCAAGCAAACCCAGGCCGCCTGGCCCCGTAGCCTTCACCAGGACACCCGCCACTCCTCTAAGATGTGTTTTTCGTCTCCCTTTGCAGAAAAGCTCTTTTTACTCGTTTCTCATGACTGGTGTCAGGGCTTCCTGTGGGTGCCCAGTGGAGTGTGGGAGGAAGCAGAGAAAGCAAGGCGCTTACAATGAGACCCGTCCACGACGCCGTCCCATTTTGTGGCTGGGTCTTAATTTATGAAGATGTCTGATAGCCAGGCATGGTGGTGTGTACCTGTGGTCCTAACCTCTCCAGAGGCTAAGGCTGGAGGATTGCTTGAGCCCAGGAGGTCGAGACTGTAGTGAGCTATGATCGTGCCACTGTACTCTGGCCTGGGTGATGGAGCGAGATCCTGTCTCTCAAAAATAAATACAAATAAATGAAGCCCACTCAATAAATAAATGAATAAATGAATGAATGAATGAATAAATAAATAAATAAATAAATAAATAAATAAATAAATAAAGGTGTCTGGGTGGCAGCACAGCGAGGTCAAATAAATGAAGCCCACCAAATAAATAAATAAATAAAGGTGCGTGGGTGACAACACAGTGAGGTCAGTACCCTGGGAATAAAATTTTAGTGTGACTCAGTTTCCGTAGAAACAAGAGGCACGGCATGCCTGCAGGGCCACAGCAGGAGGCTCTGTTTCTTTTTTTTTGTTGTTGTTGTTTTTGGTTTGGAGGCAGAAGACAGGAATAAAGAGAAAATCTAGGCCAGAACCTTGACTGGGGTTCCCACAGGAAAGGTGAGGCAAGGCAGGGCAAACAGTTTAGGATTGAGCAGTGTGAATAATTTCAGGAGGGCTCTGGGCTCTAGAGGGGACTCTAGCTGCCTGGTACCTGGCCCCAGGATGGTTTAGGGCAGGGAAAAACTGGCTTGGTGTGTGAGAATTAGATAAGCTGATGGCTGAGGGGGTATGGACTCTGGTTTGGTTGCTTTGCATATGAGAGGCTTGCTCCTGGTTGAGCCCTTTGCTATCTCTAAGAATGGGCTAGAACTGGAAGGGGATGTCTTCCCCCAGGTCTGTAAGACCCGTAATGCTGGAGCATCTACAATACAGGAAATCTGTCATCTCAGCACTTTGGGAGGCTGAGGCAGTTAGATGGCTTAAGCCCGGGAGTTCAAGACCAACCTGAGCAACATGGTGAAACCCCATCTCTACAAAAAAATGTAAAAATTAGCTAGGCATGGTGGCGAGCACCTGTAGTCCCAGCTACTCTGAACAGTGAGGTCGATCAAATCTGAGAGGTTGAGGCTGTAGTGAGCTGAGATCACACCACTGCATTCCAGCCTGGGTGACAGAGCGAGACTCTGTCTCAAAAAAAAAAAAAAAAAAAGATGACAAAACATAAGAAGGTATAGTGGAACTAATTAGCCCTGTGATGAATGGATGGCACATAGGCAAATGTATTATCTATGAAAACACGCAGAACACCTCCCTTCCTTGCTCATGTGTGCGCACCCAGCGTGACTGCTTAGAGTCCTTGAAGGGTTTGAAGCCAGCCCATTGTCCCCTCAGTGCACAAGTGTGTGGCATTGAAGCATGCCTGTATACCATCATCAGATATGTTACTTCTTTTTTGAGTACCAGGTCCCAGGGGGGCACAAATAGGATGACTGTGGCTGTACCTCTCTTTGGGCTATATTCATTGACTGCCTACTTTGTGTCAGCCACCAGCCTGGGCACTGAGCATACAATGGTGAGAAAGTAGACATAGTTCTGACCTCATCCAGCTTGTGGTCTGGACTAGTTTTGAGGACAAGGTGGGGAGTGTGGCTGTACGTATTATCTCTCCAGACACGCTTGGGCTATATTGGTCACAGAAGTCAGAGGCTCAGCAGATAGGAACATTGTGAACATGGGCTGGACTGCAAATCAGGTTCAGGATTTGACTAGTTACACATCCTTCCCTGATTCTCCGCAGCAGTGCTGTCATCAGGAAAACATCCTGGAAAGGAATTAAGCACTATAGCTGTAGATACACCCCTATTGAAGTATTCCTCGTTTGGGAAAGTAAATCTCCATTGGGTCTCCCTGGGACTCAGTTAGTTGGGCTGCCTTCCAAGATGGTGGATGGTGATCCCTTGGGAGACCTAGTATAAGAGACTGTCCTGTATCCATTGGGAAATCAGAAAAAGAACTTTGATGTCTTAGAATCTTTAGAGCCTCTTTGCCTCTTTTCTTCCCCACCCCCACACCCCCAAATGCTTCAGAGTAAGACTGTTCCCCCCGCCAATCCTTGGTGTTTGGTTTGAATTTGGTTGCCATGGTATTTAATCTGTTTACATGAGTTTTATTTTGACCTCTAACTACAGAATGAAGAATGTGGTAGAGTCTAGGCTGAGTTAAGCCCAGAATGCTGGAATCCTTGGTGTGTGTGTGGGGTTTGTGTGTGTTTCTGTACGTGTGTGTACACCAGGACCCCCTCACATAGACCTGGTGCCGTGTGCCAGGTTCTGCCCTGTGTATCTCTATACCCCCAGGGGTACTATTCACAGTTTCTCGTGTGAATGATGCCCATGGACTTGGGCTGCACGGTGGCCATGAGAATGCCAACTGCACCTCACCAGCATCTTCACCCCCAGGAACTGTGCAGAGCATTGTTGGGGGCCAGTTTGGGGCTCAGAAAAGGGGTCGTGGATACACTTCTTAGACATGCCCTTCAAATCAACTTGATATAAGAGGTTCTGGACACCTGCTAATTAAAACATGAATGTTGCAATGTGGAAGAGATCTTCTTCCCCCTTTTATGCCCCCTCGTGCCCCGCCAAGAAGTTTAAATGGGCTTTCAGAAAATGTTCCCAGAGAAAGAAAACATCCTTTTCACCTTAGGCCTCCCTGGCCACCTACTGATTGAGAGCCAGATTGTGAGTCAGCAGTAGGATTTGCAAGTTAGCAGCTGAATTAACTGTGTCCATCAAAGTCAATAAGGTGACTCTTTTGCTCATCAGAGGCCTTCAGAGCACTGGAGTTTCTTCTTGGACAGTTTCCGGAGCCCCTGACTCTGGTTTAAAACCAGGTAGGCGTTTGGTCATTCTCCCACGATGGAGGTGAAGCTCAATGTACCACCACTGCTCTTGTTGAACTACAACAATTAAGAGCTCAGAGGCCCCAGAAAAGTCACCCTCTTGATCCGTGACCCCCAAACTCAGAGCCAACCAAGGGGTGTTTTCAGCTGCTGTTTGGAAGTGATTGTTCTCAATTCAGTGTTATGAGGCCTCATTGTCACAGCCAAAAGACTTCTTCAAAAAATAATAAACTGCCCATTCATCAGGAGAAATGACAGGGAATACCGTCTAAGCAATTTTTTTTTAGTGACTGGGCATTTTTTTAGCAGCCCTAGGTGATAGTACCAGCATTCCTTGCAGAATGACACAATATAGTACAATTTGGATATAATTAATTAATTAGGGAGCAAATTGCATTAAGTAGGTAGCTCTTTGCTTTAATGGCAGCTTATGAAGAAACTACCACCACGAAGGGGGTTATAATGTTCTTTTAGCTTTTATTATCAACATCAACAATATCAACTGATACTTTTGTACAAACTCATATTGCAAGTACTATGTTCAGTGGTTGGTTTAAATTGACTTCTGTACGTTTCACAACTGGCCCATGAGGTGGGTGCTGTTATGAATAATATTCTCAGATGGGAGTTGAATAATTTGCCCAAGGTCTTCCGGCAAGTAAGGGTTGGGGAGCAGGGTTCAGACCCAGGCAGGCAGGTTCCAGGGCCCCGGTTCTTTACTGCTGGATGTGTTAAGACACCTGTTTATTAGCCCATTGAGAGCAATCTGTAAAATATGCAAGAAGCCTGGTGCTAATGAAAGTAATTGCAGGCTGTGGGGCGCGGTGGCTCACACCCGTAATCCCAGCACTTTGGGAGGCTGTGGCAAACAGATCACTTGAGGTCAGGAGTTCGAGACCAGCGTGGCCAACATGGTGAAACCCTGTCTCTACTAAAAAGACAAAATTAGCCGGACATGGTGATGTATGTCTGTCATCCGAACTACTCAGGAGGCTGAGGCAGGAGAATCGCTTGAACCCAGGAGGCAGAGGTTGCAGTGAGCCAAGGTCACACCACTGCACTCCAGCTTGGGTCACAGAGTGAGATTCCATCTCAAAAAAAAAAAAAAAAAAGTAATGACAGGTGATATGGTTTGGCTGCATCCCCACCCAAATCTCATCTTGAATTGTAACTCCCAGAATTCCCATGTCATGGGAGGAACCCAGTGGGAGGTAACTGAAGGATGGGGGTGGTTCTTTCCTGCGCTGTTCTCGTGATAGTGAATGAGTCTCATGAGATCCGATGGTTTTGAAAAGGGGAATTTCCTGCACAAGCTCTCTCTTCCCTTGTCTGCCGCCATGCTAGATGTGCTTTTCATCTTCTGCCATGATTGTGAGGCCTCTCCAGCCACATGGAGCTGTGAGACCAATAAAGTCTTTCTTTTGTAAATTGCCCAGTCTCAGGTGTGTCTTTATCAGCAGCGTGAAAACAAACGAATACAACAAACAATGGAGAATCAAAGCTTACTGTACCCGCTTTTCTCTCTACGTACTTATGGCTCTCATACACCTTTTGTATCAATACTTTTGGATTTCCTGAAAGAGCAAGTTATGTGGGGAAACCAGCCTGGTACAGAATCCATTCTGGCGAAAGGGGCAGCCAACAGCGGTCAAGGTTTGGGGTTTGTGCTTGGTGGTGGCAGTGTGAACTCATTAGCAGCAGGGACAGGGTCTGTGCTGGTCAGTGCCAGTGTGGTTGGGATGTGATCTCCCACAGCAGAGCCTCCACATTTGGCTTTGGTTGTCCCAAGCATCCTACAGATCATCTGGCATCATTCAGGATATTCCTTTTATGCCTGAACTGGGCAGCATGGAGTCTTTTGTTCACAACCATAAAACTCTGTCATACACACACCCTAAAAATGTGTCTGAGCTGGGCATGGTGGCTGGCACCTGTATTCCCAGTACTTTGCAAGTCCAAGGCAGGTGGATCACTTGAGGTCAGGAATTCGAGACCAGCCTGGCCAACATGGTGAAACCCTGTCTCTACTAAAAATACAAAAATTAGCCGGATGTGGTGGTGGACACCTGTAGTCCCAGCTACTCAGGAAGTTGAGGCAGGAGAATCACATGAACCGAATAGGCAGAGGTTGCAGTGAGCCAAGATCGCGTCACTGCACTCCAGCCTTGGCAACAGAGTGAGACTCCATCTAAAAAAAAAAAGTGTCTCAATACTTCAAAACCAATTGAGTAACATTAATGGACTTTCCTTCTCAAATGTGTGACCACCCCCATCTTTTCTCCTGACAAAAGGAGCTAGGAAGATAGCTGTGGTTCAAGATCAATGTTATGCACATCATTGCTGAAATATGCACATCATTGCTGATTGGCTGGTACATGAGGAGCCTTGAGGAACTGTCGAGAAATAGCAGGTCCAAGCTGCTAGGACTTTTGTGTTCTTGGGTCTAATGTATATATTTCAGTTCCTCCTTGCCTTCAAACTGCCGGCGTCTCTCAAATTCCTTCTTATTTTCTGCTTTCCAGTAAACTTCAAAATAGAGCTAAATTGCAAGTTGGAGCTTGACCTGTTACTCTTTCTAGCGTCGAAGGAGGAGGTTCTGGTACACTGTGGCAGCTTCCTGCTCCTTCTGTTCACTTTTAGAAGGTGGCTCTGAAGAACGTCTTTGTAATTTGCATCTTTTTTCCTCTGACTAAGGCCTTCTTCAGTTTTGACATGTGTCATTATGGCCACATTGTTTGGCTCAGTTTCTAGAGCCTCATTTGGGTTCTCAGTGCTGTCTAAATCTGGCCTCTGCGCTCAGAACAGACCTGTAAATGTCACACAAAGTCCTTCTGATGCCACCCCCACCAATATCTAACACTTGTTACTCTTTTTTTTTAAGAGATGGAGTTTCACTCTTGTTGCCCAGGCTGGAGTAGTGCAATGGTGCAATCTCTCGGGTCACCGCAATCTCAGCCTTCTGGGTTCAGGCGATTCTCCTGCCTCGGCTTCCCGAGGAGTTGGGATTATAGGCACGCGCCACCATGCCCGGCTAATTTTTGTATTTTTAGTGCAGATGGGGTTTCTCAGTGTTGGTCAGGCTGGTCTCAAACTGCTGACCTCAGGACGCCTCATCTTCCCAAAGTGCTGGGATTATAGGCCTGAGCCGCCGCCCCCAGCCTGTTGTTTTAGCAGCTAGAAGCACATCAACCAAGCATATTGTGGTGCTAGGCAGTGAGGTTTCAAAACACTGAAGGAATTTTTCCAGTTTGAAGCTGAAAATTCAGGTAACTGGTTAGGAAATTTAGGAGTGAAACTGTGAGTATCCAAGCACAAAACTCAGGAGTGAGTCTGAATTATGAGAAAGTTGATATTGGCTTTAGAAGATCAGTACTATGATATTCCCAGGGCTTTGGCTCTTAGAATTCATGAGAATTTATAATATGTTCTCACTCAACGATTGCTTACCAAGCGTATGTCACTACACTTAGCATGCACTGTGAAAAGCAAAACATCATTTATTCCTTAGAAAGAACTCTGTGTTGTACCCATTTTCCAGGGCAGGTGATTGAGGCTCTGAGAGGCTATCATCGTATGTTTTGTATTACTGTAAAGGAATATCTGATGCTGGGTAATTTATAAAGAAAGTTTATTTGGTTTATGAGTCTGATGGCTGGTAAGTTCAAGATTAGACATCTGCATCTGGCGAGGGCCTCAGGCAGCTTCACTTACGGTGGAAGGTGAAGGGGAGTTGGCATGTGCAGAGATTACAGGTAAGCAAGGAAGCAAGAGAGAGGGAGCGGAAGACCAGGCTGTTTGTAAACATCCAGCTCTTTCAGAACTAATAGAGGAAGGGCATTGATCTATTCATGAGGGATCCATGCCCAAGAGCCAAACACCGCCTTAGACCCCACCTCCAACACTGGGGATCAAATTTTAACATGAGGTTTGGAGGGCAAACACATCTAAGCCATAGCAGAGGCCAAGTTACGTGCTCAGGGGCTCATAGCCAGAAAGTAGAAGGCCCTGGGTCAGAATGCAGACCTGCCTGAATCCCAAGGCCATACCCTTCTTGAACACCGTACAGTGGTTATTTCAGTAGGGGTCCCACAGATGGGTGGGGAGCAGGCAGAGAAACAAAGAGAGACTGGGTGCTGGTGTCTCACGCCTATAATCCCAGCACGTGGGAGGCTGAGGCAGGAGGATCACTTGAGCCCAGGAACGCATGTCCAGACTGGGCAACATAGCAAGACCCCGTCTCTATAAAATATATGGAAGATTTATAGTGTGTCCACATTTAGTGATTGCTAACCAAGCGTATGTCACTGGGCTTAGCAGGCACTTTGAAAAGCAGAATATCTCTTATTCCTTAAAAATAATGCTGTGTTATACCCATTATATATATACACACACGTGCACATATATATATAAATTTTAAAAATAAAAATGAATAGGCTGGACGCAGTGGCTCACGTCTGTAATCATAACACTTTGGGAGGCTGAGGTGGGCGGATCACCTGAGGCCACGAGTTCAAGACTCCTGGCCAACATGGTGAAACCCCGTCTCTACTACAAATACAAAAATTAGCTGGGCTTGGTGGCAGGGGTCTATAATCCCAGCTACTTGGGAGGCCGAGGCAGGAGAATTGCTTGAACTCGGGAGGCGGAGGTTGCAGTGAGCCCAGATTGTGTCACTGCATTCCAGCCTGGGTGACAGAGCAAGACTCTGTCTCAGAAAAATTAAATTAAAAAATAAAAATAAAAGAAGCAGCAAAAGGTTTAAAATTAAAAGGGTGACTTTCAAAAGACCGTATGGTCCTGTGGGAAGAGACATACTATGTTCTTAACGTTTTATTTTTCTGTTGCATACCACACCCAACCCAGGGCCTCGTATATTCTAAGCACACAGAATAATTTGTTGAAGGAACATTGAGTGAACAAGGAGAAGAAATGGCCATTTCTTTTTTTTTTCTTTTGAATGAGCCCTTTAGCTGTTCAGCATCTTCCTGCTTGTTTAAATGGGCCTTGTGGTCCCTTTTGACCCCCAGCTTCTGAGGCTTGCTGGGGAAGGCTGGCGTGAATACAGCTTCTCTTCCCCAGGGCCTCCTGGTCTCCATGTGTCTTCCCGTCTGCTTTCCAGATGAGCAAATGACTCATCAGCTCCCTGCAGCCTTCCCAAACCTGCTTTTTGTCTTCTCCGCTCTCTTTACCAGTTTCTTAGGCAGAACTCTTCTGGCTGTGAGTGATGGAAACCAACTTAGTCTAGTTTAGGCTCCACGGGGGAGTTTACTGGCTCCCAGATGGTGATTCACAGGAACCCTGAGAGAGACTTCACTGGAGCACAGAGAGGGGAAGCAGTGTGCTCTAAGTCACACAGCTGTTCATTATGGGGAGGGCTGGGAGAGCTTGAGAATTTTGAGAACAAGCTCCATGCAGGTGGTGACTATTCGGCTAACGTCTTCCCAGTGCCTAAAACTATAACAACCATCACATAGTAGGTGCTCAATAATATTTGTTGACTGAGCATGTGAGTGCATGAATAGTGGAGTCTCTTTTGTTTTTATAAAATAGAGTCTCACTCCGTTGCCCAGGCTAGACTACAGTGGTGCAATCTCAGCTCACTGCAGCCTCCACCTCCTGGGTTCAAGCGATTCTCCTGCCTCAGCCTCTTGAGTGGCTGGGATTACAGGCATGCACCACCACGCCCGGCTCATTTTTGTATTTTTAGTAGAGGTGGGGCTTCTCCATCTTGGCCAGGCTGGTCTCAAACTCCTGATCTCAAGTGATCCACCCACCTCGACCTCCCAAACTGCTGGGATTACAGGCGTGAGTCACCAGTCCCAGCTGAATAGCTGAAATCTTAAAGTCTTCATCCCCCCTCTGTATGGATAGGAAGTAACTGAGGGCAGGGAGGGGAATTGGAGGAATTCTTTCCATCACTGTGC
This sequence comes from Piliocolobus tephrosceles, assembly GCF_002776525.5. NCBI lineage: Eukaryota > Metazoa > Chordata > Mammalia > Primates > Cercopithecidae > Piliocolobus > Piliocolobus tephrosceles. Next base: position 16,843,528 of record NC_045450.1, read on the forward strand.
GCTTCTTTTCACTCTCGTCATGCATCAGGGGCCCCAGGGCCTGGCTTCTGCTAGCTTCAAGCCTTGGGTTCTCTTCCTTCCTTGAGGTGGTCTCAGCCTCCGCAGGTGACAGACAGTCTGCCTGCCCCAGTCTCAGCCTGGGCATCTCCCGGCTCAGGAGGGCCCCACAGTGAATGGGCATCATTCAGTTCTTGCATCAGACTGGCTCGGGTGACCGTGGCAAGCAAGCTAGAGCCCCCGGGGAAGATGCCAGGAGCTGGGTTTGCTGCCAAGGGCTCCCTGCTGCCGTCCCTGTGATTCCAACTCCCCGGGGCTCCCAGCGGGTGAGAATAAGGGCTGGCTGTGGCAGAGTTCTCGTCTTTGGGTGGGGTGTGTGGCGAATGGAAAGTCAGCCGCTTCGGCCTCGTGGCTTGGCTGCTGCGAGCAGGGATGCTTTATAAAGTGACTTTTCAAGGCCTTCTCCCTCCACTGGGCCTTGGCAGCCACACCGTTTCTCCAGAACTGAGCCGGCCTTGTGTCTATTGGGAAGAAAGACGTGAAAATGAGGGCTGGAGCGGACGCAGGGCCCCGATTCCAGGGGAAACAGGGCATCGTGTTGTGTTGCTGCCTGGGGCAGAGCTGACAAGTGCCACATTCATTCCTCAGCAGGAGTTGGCTCCTTTTGTGGTATCAAATGCCCCCTTTGCACAGCCGCGACATTGATCAGCAATGTCAGCTGTGTAGAGAGGTGGCGCGGGGTGGCGAGGCCGTTTGATTAACCAGGGGCACTCTAAATGCTGTTTTTCTAATCTGAGTCATCCCTCCAGAAAGTTATGTGCTTGTGTGCGGCAATATTACAAGTTTATGTTGTGTTCTGTGTGGACGGCACCCCTTGGAGTTGTGCAAAGAGGCAGCCCTTATTTGGAGATGACGGGCAGATGTGCGTGGTTGCAGCTCTCTGCACACGTTTATGCCTATCCTCCTATCCCTATGCTATGTTTGCATGCCTTTTGTGAATGTACACAACTCTGAATGTTTATCTTTTTAAATTTTTATTTTTTAGAGACAGGGTCTCAATATATTGCCCAGGCTGGTCTTGAACTGCTGACCTCAAGCCGTCCTCCCACCTCAGCCTCCCGAGTTGTTGGAATTACAGGCAACCACCCCTGTGCCTGGCCAACTCTGACTGTTACTTCTGCATCTGTTGTTGCATGACGAGTGGGTGCGTGTGTGTCTTCCTGAGACAGAGAGGCTTCCTGGATTCGAATCATGGCTTTGCTCCCTGTGCACCACGTGGTGAACTCCCGTCAGCCTCGGTCTTCTCACCTGTATAATGGGGATGATCATGGTTCTCACCTCACAGGAGAGTCTTGGAGGTTAAATGGGGCAACACCTGGCCCCAGGTCAGTTGTTGACATGTGTGAGTTATTGTGGCTGTTACGGTTTCGACTTTGCAGGCCTGCTAGTATGTCTGTGTGACCTGCTCCACGCCCTCATCCTCAGCTGTAGCGGGAATTGTATTGGTGTTTTCTCTTGCTTTCTGAACAAAGGATCCAGTGCTCTGAGTTCTGAGGAGGAAAAGGGACAGGATCCGAGACTCTTTTGGTTTCATCAGGGACTGCTCAGCTTGCTGTGTCCTACCTGGATGGCGGAGGCGTCTCCGACCCTCCCTGGGCCCTGTGTCCCTCTTGGGTCACTCAGGCTTGTCACACCTCCTCCCTGAGCACCCCCCCTCCCCGCAACCACACACACACACAGTCATACACATTGAATCTGTCTGACGTTGCTGCGATTTCCCACGAGGGGTTTAAATAATTCTCCATGGCTGTGGTCTGAACTGCACAGAGAGAATCTCTTTGTCCCTCACCTGCTAGTGGACGCCTCCCACCTGGCCTGACCTCTGGCTCCAAAGGGCATGTCCAGTGTTTCAAGCCGCTCTTCTAGCCCCTGTGAACCTGAGGTCTTGGAGGACGGCTCTCAATGGAGAATTGTGTCTGGAATAGAGACAAGGGTGAGGTATTCCCAGCTGGGCATTGAGGAAAGGGCCTTTTGCCTCTCCTGCTGTGAACAGCTTTCATGGCTCTTCTTCTGCAGTAGAGTAGTGATATGGTTTGGCTGTGTCCACACCCAAGTCTCATCTTGAATTGTAGCTCCCATGATTCTCACACGTGTTGTGGGAGGGACCCAATGGGAGGTTACTGAATCATGGGGGCAGGTCTTTCTGGTGCTGTTTTCATGATAGTGAGTGACTGTCATGAGATCTGATAGTTTTATAAAGGGGAGTTTCCCTACACAAGCTCTCTCATTCTCTCTCGTTTGTTGTCATGTAAGATGTGACTTTCACCTTCTGCCATCATTGTGAGGCCTCACCAGCCAGGTGGAAATGTGAATCCATTAAACCTCTTTTTCTTTATAAATTACCCAGTCTCGGGTGTGTCTTTATCAGCAGTGTGAAAACAGACTAATCCAGGTGTTAAAATCGCAGACCCTAACGCCAAGTGTTGCCGCTTACCGGTTGTGTGACTTGGACAAGACACCTGCCCTTTCTGAGCATGTCTCCTCATCTGTCAAATGGCTATAGCTGCATCCAAGGTTGGATATGAGAATTAAAGAGAATTGTTCTCATAAAACCCACAGAGTGATCCCTGGCATGCGGGAAGCGTTGGTAATTGTTAACTGTGGCTGGCTTGTTACCATCGGTGACTTGTTTGTCTCTATGTATCTTCCCCTCACTCTGGAAGCTGGAATGGTGGTCATTCCACACAGGCCTTTGACATCATAAACACTTGGTGAATAGTCTGTGATTAATTTATCTATAAAATTCATCAGAAAATAGGGTATAGCCATCCTGGGCAACAGAGTGAGACCCTGTCTCTAAAAAATTTTTTTAAATAGCCAGGTGTGGTGGAAGTTCCCTGTAGTTCCAGCTTTGCAGGAAGCTGAAGCAGGAGGATTGCTTGAGCCCAGGAGGTTGGAGGTATCAGTGAGCTGTGATCATTCCCCTGCACTCCAGCCTGGGTGACAGAGTAAGACCCTGTCTCTTAAAAAAAAAAAGAAAAAAGAAAAAAAAAAATAGGATATAGTAAAACAAACACCCATGTATTTAAAATAAGACAAGCTCAATAGCAAGAGAGCTTAATGATGGACATTTTCACCTTCCATTTAGGTGTTTGCCATGGAGACAAGAGAGCGAGCTTCTTTTTGTCCATGTCTTGAAGGAGGAAATGTATGTTCCCACAGCCCCCACATAAAGCCCTCATAAGTTTGAATCCTATTTTTTCCACAAGCAGTTTATTTTGTATTTTCTCATGTTTTAAACCATCTTTTAAAAAATATTATCCATAACCCACCATTCCAACCCAGCTGCAATTTTCACATCTTCCGTTTCTTCCTGTATTTATCTATACCCATTGTACGTATACCCATTAATACCCATTGTATCTATACCCATTAAACTGTGTACGCTTTGTCTTTTCATATTCACTTAATATTACTTTGTAAACACTTTTTTTTTGTTTCTGTTTTTGAGACAAGGTCTCTGTCACCCAGGCTGGACTGCAGTGGTACAATCAGGGCTCACTGCAGCCTTGACCTCACCAGCTCAAGGGACCCTCCCACCTCAGCCTCCTGGGTGACTGGGACTACAGGTATGCACCACCATGCCTGGCTAATTTTTTGTGTTTTTTATGTTTTGTAGAAATAGGGCTTTGCTATGTTGCCCAGGCTGGTCTCCAACTCCTGGGCTCAAGCTATTCACCCGCCTCAGCCTTCCGAAGTGTTGGGATTACAGGCATGAGCCACCGTGCTCAGCCTGTAAACGCTTTTAAAGCATTTCTGTCATCTCTATGCTGATCATGCTAATTAGTGCATAATTCACCACTGAGTTGATGCACCTTAGTTAATGTCACCATTGCTCAGTTGTTGAACATTTAGATTTTTGTTGATATTCTAAATAATGTTGTAAATATCTTTGGGCCTATGGCTTTTATTTTATTTTATTTTCTAATTATTTCTGTAATAATTTTTTAAGCAGGAGCTCACTGGCCAAGAAGCATTCCATAAATGTTTAGTGCTCCTAAATGTTGTGGAAGTTGATATAATAATAATAATAATAATAATAATAATAACAACAACAACAACCACCATAGCCACTAACCCTTCATTGAACAACTAGGCCAGGCATTATCTGAGTGCTTAGCATACATTTTTAAATTTACTCTTCCCAGCTCCTTGAGGTGGGGATGTTATTATTCCCATTTTACAGGTATAGGAACAGAGAAAAAGAGGTTAAATTACCTGCCCAGGAACATAGAAAGGGATGTAAGCCATCCCTTCCCTCAAAAAACTCAGTTGCAGAACACTACACAGTTACCTCGGTAAGTGCAAAGTTGCCCTGGCCAGTTCTTGCACCATTTCCACAACTTCAGCTTGCAAATGCTAAATATGTGCCCATAAGTATATCTCCCTAAGTATACATTTAGGCAGTGATTCAACTTGCAGGAAGTCCCTCTGGCTTTTCTGGAAGATTCTCCCACCCTGGGTGGCTCTGGTCCCAGCAACCTCAAGGCAGAATGGCGGGAGTTTGGGAAATTGATCTGAAGTCCTTTTCCTTGCTTCCTTGTACCTTTTCCTTTGTAACATCCCCCACCCCAAGGGCCCAGTATCCCTATGTGCTGTCATCTCCCTTCCAACCTTTCCAGCCGTGATCTCTGAAAAAACTCATCCATGCTGAGCTGGAGCTGATTGGAATTCATTCCAGGGAGAGTTGCATTTTGTCAAGCACTAATGTTAAAGAATTGACTGAAGAATAGATTGTAGACGTGTGTGTGTGTGTGTGTGTATGAAAGAGAGAATGAGACAGAGAGAGAGAAGAGAGAGAACTGGATTATGTCATTCCCCTGGCTGTTACTTCTGTTTTTCTCCCCCTTTCTTCCTCTTGCCAATATAGGGTTATTACTTTCCCAATGTAGGGTTGATTCCTGCTCATCATTCAAACTTCAGATCAGGTGTCCCCTCTTCCAGCTGGCCTTCCTCACTCTTAACTCCACACCTTGTTTCTTTCACTCGTGGCTTTCATTACAAGCTGACTTTGAAGGTTGATGGGTTGATTCATTGCCTGTGTCTCCTCCTAAACTGCAAATTCTGTCTTTTTTTTTTTTTTTTTTTTTTGAGACGGAGTCTCTTTCTGTCACCCAGGCTGGAGTGTGATGGCGTGATCTCTGCTCATTGCAACCTCCTCCTCCTGGGTTCAAACAATTCTCATGCCTCAACGTCCTAAGTAGCTGGGATTACAGGCATGCGCCACCACTCCCAGCTAATTTTTGTATTTTTAGTAGAGATGGGGTTTCACCATGTTGGCCAGGCTGGTCTCGAACTGTGACCTCAAATGATCTGCCCACCTCGACCTTACAAAATGCTGGGATTACAGGTGTGAGCCACGGTGCCCGGCCCCTAAACAGCAAGTTCTATGAGGGCAGTAGGTACTATAATCTGTGTTAGTCACTGAGGTACCTAGAATCTAGCATAGTGCCAGGCACAGGGTCAGCTGCACTCACTGTTTGTTGATTGAATGCTTGATGTGTCTCCCAGCATTCCTTTCACTGTCAACCCCTGTCCTTCCCGTCCACCTGGCCGAAGACCAAGAAAGCTGCCAGTGCCAGGAGAGAGTTTGAAGCTGTGATTTCCTTGTTGCCAAATAAATGAAAAGTCCGGTCAGGGCCCGTTAACCTGATGGCCGCTGTTGGAGAACTCCGCTGGCTGGATCCTTAGTGATTGTGTTGAAAACACAGCCGCTCTGTTTTGTTTTCCTTTCCCAAAGAAATATTTGCTTTATCTCTGGCAGTGTGTACTTTATTATAACAGAGCTGGAGGATGTTGACCTGAGAAGTCAAAAAACATGGTTTCCAAAGAGACTCTGTCAATGGCCCAAAATTAATAAACGTGCAGCTGCGGGGGGCAGGCCGGCGGGGGGGGTGGCTGGAGTGGAGAGCGAGGGCCAGAGGACAGGGGTGCAGAAGTGATTAAACTGCTCCCATTTTGCCACAGGGACGACACCGCTTTTCTTTTAGTGGCAGGTTAAGGGGATGAAAATCTGAATTGGCGTATCTCTAAACAAGTTATTACTTCAGCCGTGAGATAATTTGTTGAGAAAATGCCATTATTTTTCCAATATAGGTCCCTCAGACTGTGCAGCCGGGGTGTGATGCTGGCAGCTGCGGTTGCATGTAGATGCTAAAGCATCATGGAGCGGGAGAATGAACTTCAGGTTAAAGCCTGTTTATTCTTAAGTAAATTGAGTTTTCTGTTTTTCACGGTGTAATGAGGAGGGAGCAGGGCTTTCCTCCTGCTTCTCAGTGCTGGGGGCCTGGAGTTGTCTACACCCCTTCCCTCAACGCTTAGGATCCTTGCCACAGCGCCAGAACCTCCGGGGACTCTCATTCTGCCCAGAAAGGCCAGGGAGAACGCAGGTCTTTACTCTTTGTGGGGAGGAGCCTCAAGGACGGCCTTGAGCATCTAAGCCTCCATTGCCATGCTTTCCGGTGACCTTGAGGATGTCATCTGTTATGGGTTGAACGATACCCCTCTCCTGCCCCCAGATTCATATGTTGAAGTCCCGATTTCCGGTACGTTGGAAGAAGTTGACGTTATTTGGAAAGATGGTCCTTACAGATGTAATTTGCAAAGATGCAGTCATACTAGAGGAGGGTGTGTCCCTAAGCTAATATGACTGGTGTCCTTATAAAAAGGGGGCATTTTAATTAGCCGGGTGTGGTAGTGGGCGCCTGTAATCCCAGCTACTCAGGAGGCTGAGGCAGGAGAATCACCTGAACCTGGGAGGTGGAGGTTGCAGTGAGCCAAGATTGAGCCAGTGCACTCCAGCCTGAGTGACAGAGCAAGACTCTGTCAAAAAACAAAACACAACAAAACCCAGTGGGGGGATGGGGACATTTGGACATAGCCATGCACACAGGGAGGACACTTGGTGAAGGCAAAGGCAGAGATGGGCATGATGCATCTACAAGTGAAGCAACATTCGAGACTCCCAGCAGACCACCAGAAGCCAGGAGAGAGGCATGGAACATTCTTTCTCACAGGCTTCAAAAGGAACCAGCCCTGCCAACACCTTGATCTTAGATTTCTGGGCTCCAGAAATGGGAGGCAATACATTTCGATTGTTTAAGCCACTTAGTGGTGCTTTGTTATGGCAGCTGGTGAGAAATGAATACATGATCCAAGGGCCACGGTTCACCCATCGTCTACTCCCCGAAAAAATCACTCATATCCGCTCAAATCCACGTCTCCACCTGTGCCCTGAGTCAGTCCTTAAATCTGCCCTGTAGGCCACTGACGTTTCAGCTGTCACTGCCCTTTAGTCTTGCAGAAACACAGTCGGTCTTACGTTGTTACTTTACAGGTAACACCCTCCCTGTGACATTCTGAGCCCCGGAGCGGGAGCTGGGCCTCTTTCTGTGTCTTGATTCCAGCAGGCACTTAAGCGGTGCTTGTTGGATGCAGCAGATTTGCCCACTCTGAGTCCTGAGATGCATCCACTTCCAGTCCTTTCTGGAGTTTTAGCCTCTTGCCTTGTCAGTCCTTTAGTGACTGTATGCCCCTCAATATTTATTTGGCCTCCGTGGATCCAAGGTCTGCATTGTCCAATCTTGACGAGTAGATGTGAAAGAGCTGTTCACGAGGTCAGCAGTTCGAGCCAGCCCGACCAACGTGGTGACACCCCGTCTCTAGGAATAATACAAAAATTAGCCAGGAATGGTGGTGCGCGCCTGTAATCCCAGCTACTCAGGAGGCTGAGGGTGCAGTGAGCCAAGATTGTGCCACTGCACTACAGCCTGGGTGATACTCTGTCTCAAAAAAAAAAAAGCTATTCAAACTATGGACTGCCCTAGTAAAATTGTAGCAATGACTGATTCCACTGTTTATGTGTCTGAAGAGGGACAGTGAGCTAGACTCAAAGGCTCAGGTTCCAGTCCAGCTTTATCATTTGCCAGCTGGCTATCGCTAGGAAAGTCACTTAACCTCTCTGAACTTTGGTTTTCTCAGCTTGCCTTGTCTGCCTCATGGGTTTGCAGGGAACCAAGAATGTGCGTGAGAGGCCTTTGATAGCATCAGAGCAGAGGCTGTAGACATAGAGAAAAGAGGGGATTGAAAAGGTTCTTATGGTGATCTGGAGAACAGGTACCCCAGCAAAAGGGGTCTCCATGGGAAGGATGGGCCCAAGGTTGCCAGATCGCCAGAGTTTTTAATAGAAGCCAGAAAGGCAGTTTATTATGATGTATCCCAGTCATTCAATGTTGTCTCAGGTGTTTTTAACCACCACAGGTTCATATCAAATTAGATTGCAGACTATTTCTGGAGCCATGAGCCACCATTTTGTGACGCCTGCTATAGAATTTGATTCAGATAGAGGTCGATGGCAATGCTTATTTCCTTTCTGTTACCCAAACCTGCCAATCCAGGTATCCTTCTCAATAACTCTGAAATGCAAGAGTCAGTATTAACCAAGGAAAATTTACCTTGTCACCTCCTCCAGGAAGCCTTCCCTGATCACATCCCTACTGAATTGAATTGGATCAGAGGTTGGCCAGCCTTTTCTTAAAGGAGCAGATAAGAGATATTTTACATGTTGAGGGCCCTTCAGTCTCCTTGGCAACTACTGAACTGTGCCTCTGCAGCAGGAAAGAAGCCAGAGATAATACGTAAACAAATGAATGTGGCTGTGTGCCAATAACACTTTATTTATGAAAATAGGTCATGAGCTGAATCTGGCTATGGGATGGTAATCATTTCCTGATCACCTAGTTAGATACTTTTTTTTTTTTGAGGTGGAGTCTCACTCTGTTGCCCAGGCTGGAGTGCAGTGGCATAATCTCAGCTCACTGCAACCTGCACCTCCTGGGTTCAAGCCATTCTCCCGCCTCAGACTCCCGAGTGGCTGGGATTATAGGGTGTGCCACCATACCTGGCTAGTTTTTTCTATTTGTAGTAGAGACAGGGTTTCACTGTGTTGGCCAGGCTGGTCTCAAACTCCTGACCTCAAGTAATCTGTGATCTGCCCACCTCAGCCTCCCAAAGTGTTGGGATTACAGGTGTGAGCAACTGCGCCCAGCCTAGATAGCTTTTTTATGTACTACCCTAACACTCTGAATTTAGCCCCTTATCAGCAGTTTACTACCACAACTAAGAACACATTTATTGAGTACTTACTGTGTGCCAGTAGCTGTTCCAACCCCTTCATTTATCTTTACTCATTTTTCACAATGAGTTCATGTGGAATGTCCTGCTGCTATCCCCATTTCACAGATGAGAAGACTGAATCGCAGAAAGCTTAAGCAACATGCCCAAGGTCTCCCAGCTGAGCTGTCACACTCAGAAGCAAAGAACACTTTGCTTCTATGGCTCACCAGCAGATGTTTCGCTTCAGCTCTGTATTTCCTTGGTGCCCAGTGCAGGGACTGGCTCTAAGGTTGTACCCAGGAGTCACTGCATGAGTGACAGGCATTATTTCTGGTTTTGCAAACCTGTACAGGAGGGGTATAGATACAAACATTGCTTTGTAACCCTTTCTAAATAGACTCAGAGAATCTGCCTGGGGCAAACTTTCCCAAGCCAGACGCCTTTGTTTTCCTTGCGTTGAGAATTTGGCAGCAATGACTTGGACTTGCACAGGGCTACTTTTTTTTTTTTTTTTTGGAGACGGAGTCTCGCTCTGTCGCCCAGGCTGGAGTGTGCAGTGGCCGAATCTCAGCTCACTGCAAGCTCCGCCTCCTGGGTTCACGCCATTCTCCTGCCTCAGCCTCCCGAGTAGCTGGGACTACAGGCGTCCGCCATCTCGCCCGGCTAGTTTTTTTGTATTTTTTAGTAGAGATGGGGTTTCACCGTGTTAGCCAGGATGGTCTCGATCTCCTGACCTCGTGATCCGCCCGTCTCAGCCTCCCAAAGTGCTGGGACTACAGGCTTGAACCATCGCGCCCAGCCGCACAGGGCTGCTTTTAAACATCTGGTTCTCTTAGCAGCCCTAAAATCCAACAGCATCCGTAACAATTTTCATCTTCTGCTGCGGCGCCTTGTGAAACATCACAGCCGCCACCGTGGCTGATTGGAGGAGTGGTGAACAGAGTCTGCTGTTCACCAACCAACAGATGAGAGTGACAGAGAGGACACTCTACATCTGAGTCCTTTCCCGAAGGGTCCCTGAAGAATTCCATGTCAATATGGTAAATTGATTCCTATTTGAAAAGCCCTTCACAGATTTCGCTGTACTTAAAGGAATCCCCGATGAGAATCCTTTCTACCGTGAATGATCTGGTAATTGATCTGCTGTAGAAGTTTGGCTTCAGTTTAACAGGGGCACCTGTGTTGTGTGAGCAGAGCTCAAAATATGATAATGAGCGAGAATAATTATTATGATTATTTATAGGGAGTCGTTGTGATGTGCCAGGCACTTGTGACACATGCTTTGTTTTATGCAATTACTTTTATTTTTTTAGAGATAAGGTGTCGCTGTGTCACCCAGGCTGGAGTGCAGTGGTGCGATCATGGCTCACTGCCGCCTTGAATTCCTGGGCTCAAGTGATCCTTCTGCCTCAGCCTCCGAAGTAGCTGGGACTACAGGAATGCACCACCCTTCCATTTTTTAATATTTAAGAGATTGTTGTGGCTGGGGGTGATATGATTTGGCTCTACGTCCCCATCCAACTCTCATCTCAAGTTGTAATCCCGATGTGCCGAAGGAGGGACTTGGTGGGAGGCGATTGGATGAGGGGGAAGGTTTTCTTCATGCTGTTCTCGTGATAGTGAGTGAGTTCTCATGAGATCTGATACTTTAAAAATGTTGGCAGTTCCCCCTTCACTCTCATTCTCTTCTGCTGCCATACAAGATGTGCTTTGCTTCTCCTTCCTCTTCTGCCACGATTGTAAGTTTCCTGAGGCTTCCCCAGCCCATGTGGAAGTGTGAGTGAATTAAACCTCTTTTCTTTATAAATTACCCAGTCCCAGGCAGTTCTTGATAGCAGTGTGAAAATGGACCAATACAGGGGGATGGGCAGGGATCTCTCTCTCTTGCTCAGGCTGGTGTTGAACTCCTGTCCTCAAGTGATCTTCCTGCCTTGGCCTCCCAAAGTGTTGAGATTACAGGCAAGAGCTACCTTGCCCAGCCCAACAAATGCTGTATATCCTGTTTCATTTGTTCCTTTCAACTCCTCTATGGGGTAAGTGCTGACCTTTTGCCTATAGGTAAACTGAGTCATAGGTTAAATTGTGTGCCCAAGGTCACATAGCTGGGCAGTAGCACTGCTGGGATGCAAACACAGGTGGTCTAGCTCCAGGGCCAGAGCTCTTCCCACCCTCCTCTGTTGTTTTCTCTAAGCGTGGTGGCTTTATTTATCTCTGGAAGTGCCGTCCTCCTCCATGGTCTGACATGGAAGCTCAGGTGCTTCTTGCAGAGTGGGTGAAGTTGTGCTGTATGTCAGTGAGGATGGACTCCTGCCTCCAGGGCACTCCGCCCAGATGCTCCCTGTTGGAATCACTGGGCCGTATCAGCTCCTCTGAGAGAGCAGAAGGAAAAAGCTGGCAGGGTTGGACTTGATGGATCATGTGGAGACCACCTCTGCCTCCCATGGAGAAGAGACCTCCACGAAGGCAGAGTAGAGATCTCTTCTCCATGAACTGTAATGATGATCGCTGCTGTGGTGGGTGACATGAGCCATCCCTGTGCCATTCAGTGTGGTGGCCACCAGCCACATGGGGCTATATCAGAAGCCCTGGAAATGTGGCTAGAGCAGGGAGAAATTGAAGTTTTACTTTTATTTCATTTTCATTAATTTAAATTTGAAACCTGATACCTGATTCAGTTATTAAATATATTTGGAACAACTTGGGTCTGAGAATTTACTTCTTCATTTGACATATAAAAAAAAAAAATCAGTTGGCTGGGCATGGTGGCTCACACCTGTAATCCCAGCGCTTTGGGAGGCCGAGGCGGATGGATCATGAGGTCAGGAGTTTGAGACCAGCCTGCCCAACATGGTGAAACTCTGTCTCTACTAAAAATACAAAAAAAATTTAGCTGGGCGTGGTGGCATTTGCCTGTAGTCTCAGCTACTCAGGAGGCTGAGGAAGGAGATGGGCATGAACCCAGGAGGTGGAGCTTGCAGTGAGCCAAGATCACACCACTGCACTCCGGCCTGGGCAACAGAGCAAAACTCTGTCTCAAAAAAACAAACAAACAAAAAAATTAATTAACTAATTAATTCTTTTCAGATGGGGTCTCCCTATGTTTCCCAGGCTGGTCTTGAACTCCTGGGCTTAAGCAATCCTCCCACCATGGCCTCCCAAAGCACTAGGGTTACAGACGTGAGCCACCACACCCAGACTCATATGACATTTTTCTGAACTCTAAAGATGTAGCATATATTGCTGATGAACATTTAGCATCTACATTGAGATATGACAGCATGATCTCACTTATCAGTGGGAGTGGGAACTAAATGTGTGTACACACAGACATAGAGTGTGGAATGATAGACACTAGAGACTGTGAAGAGTGGGAGGGTGGTTGGGGGGGATGATGAGAATTACTTCATGGGTATAATGTACACCATTTGGATGATGGCATACACTAAAAGCCCACACTTCACCACTCCACAGTTTATCCCTGTAACAAAGTTGCTCTTGTACCCCTTACATTTATAGAAATAAAAAATAAATACATTGAGGTATGCCATCATGTGAAATACACACCATCACTTTCAGAGCCATCTACTCACATCATATACTACAGTTGTGATTTCTTCTGCAAACCAAAGTGTCTGAGACAGGTCTCAATCAGTTTAGAGGTTTATTTTGCCAAGGTTGAGGACATCCCCAGGAAAAAGGGACGAAAGTCACTGGAGGATCTGGCCTGTGCTTTTTCCAAAGAGGGCTTTGAGGACTCTGTATTTAAAGGTGAAAAAGTGGGCAGAAGGGGAAGGAGGAAAGAAAGAAAAAACAGGAAGGCAGGGAGTGCGGTGAGAGGTCACATCCTTATGAGGCTTTGATTAACTCTCACCGGATCCACATGTTGCATTTGAAAGTCGGGGGTAGGGGAACAGTCACTTATGTATTCATCTCAAGCTCAGTACATCCATATTTTACATGGGATAAAGTAAACATAACGTGAAGGGAACCGTCAAATATACATTTGTCTTGAGATGGGCAGGGGGACGATTTCTAGTCTTGTCCATACCTCTGAAGATAAGCTGTTAATTTACATTGTCAAGGTGAGGGAGGCCACCTGGAGAGATATGTGGCCTTGTATCTTGCAGCTGTCTGTTTAGGAACAAAGGGAAAGGCAGTGTTTTGCATGACTCAGTTTCCAAGCATAACTCTCCCATTTGGCATAGTGAATTTGGGGTCCTGAGATAGAAGGTTTCCTTTCTCCTTCTGGTGATCATTTATTCGTTCAATAAATATTTTTTAGGAGTGCCAGCTAGTGTGCACGATGAGGATGCAGCAATGAATAAGACACAGAGATCAAACAGACCAAAAAAGTAGAACCTATTAACATGGCAAGTGTTGTACATGGGATTAAAACAAGAGGATGTGTTGAAGAGGGTGGTCCTAAGAGAGCCCTGAGGGAGATGACATTTGGCCCTAGACCTGAACGACCAGAGAAGCCATGTGAGAACTTGGATGAAAAGCCTCCCAGGCAGAGGGAAGTGGCCTTGAGGCGGCAGAGAGAATGGAATGTTCTAGAAACCTTAGGCCATCAGTGCTGGAGCACAGAGGAAGAAGGAAGCATGGTGTGAGATGAGCTTGAGGCACAGGCAGGGGTAAGATCCTGTAGGGCTTTTTGATCAAGGTGAGAAGTTTAGATTTTATTTCCAGTGAGATGGGGAAGTCATGTTGGATTTATGAATTGCTATGTTGTGTGTTCTTTGGTTTATGATTTTATAAGGGTCCCTGTATTATTTAGCAGTTCTTATGCTGCTAAATAAAGACATTGAGACTGGGTAATTTATAAAGGAAAGAGGCTTAACTGACTCACCATTCCACATGGCTGCGGAGGCCTCACAATCATGGTGGAACGCAAATGAGGAGCAAAGGCACGTCTTACACAGGGGCAGGCAACAGAGAATAAGAGCCAAGTTAAAGGGGGAACCACCCCTTATAAAACCATCAGATCTTGTGAGACTCACTACCATGAGAACAGTACGGGGGAAAACTGCCCCCATGACTCAATTATCTCCCACTGGGCCCCTCCCACCACATGTGGGAATTATGGGAGCTACAATTCAAGATGAGTTTTGGGTGGGGACACAACCAAACCCTATCAGTCCCTCTGGTGGCTGCTGGAAGAAGAAAGGACCCTGGGAGTAAAGGGATGTTGGGATCCAGGATGACTGGGACTTGGGTTAGCATAGTGGTGGTCAGGGTCAGAAGTGGACAGTTTGTAATTGTCCAGTGGGTTTATTTTGCCCACTGTCCAGATAGGGCCGATTTGTCAAGACGGGAATTGCAATAGAGAGAGTTTAATTCATGCAGAACTGGCCAAATGGGAGACTGGAATTTTATGATTCAAATCAGTTTCTCTGGAAATTTTGAGGCTAGAGTTTTTCAAGGATAGTTTGGTGGGCAAAGGAATGGGTGCTGGTGATTGGTTGGAGATGCAATCACAGGGGTGTGTGGAAAATGGTCCTCTTCTGGGCAAGGCCACAGTACTGGTTGGTGGGTCTGGGTTGAGCCATCATGGTCAGAAATGCAAAAATCTTCCCCTAGTCCATATCAAGTGTTAAATAAAAGAAATGCAAAAACCTGAAAAGACATCTCAAAAGGCCAGTCTTAGGTTCTACAAGAGTGATGTTATCTGCAGGAGGAATCAGGGAAGTTGCAAATCTTGAGACCTCAGGAATAATGGCTGGTAATCCTTTACACTTTAGCAGAATTCAGGCTTTTTTTTTCTTCTTCTTCTTTTTTTTGAGATGGAGTCTTGCTCTGTTGTCCATGCTGGAGTGTAATGGGGCGATCTTGGCTCATGGCAACCTCCATCACCTGGGTTCAAGCGATTCTCCTGCCTCAGCCTCTGGAGTAGCTGGATTACAGGCGCCCACCACCATGTCCAGCTAATATTTTGTATTTTTAGAAGAGATGGGCGTTTTGCCATGTTGCCCAGGCTGGTTTCGAACTCCTGAGCTCAGGCAGTCTGCCCGCCTCAGCCTCCCAAAGTGTTGGGATTACAGGCGTGAGTCACCGTGCCCTGCCAAGGCTTCTCTTAATCCTTCTAACCTAATAGACCTACATTAGCTTTACAAAGGTGGTTTAGTTTTGGGGAAGGACTGTTATCTTCTAAAGTATAAACTAAACATCTCTGAAAGTGAGCTTGACCCAAGCTCAGGAATGATCGTGAGCGGTTTGGAGGTTAAAGGCAAGATGGGGGTTGGTTAGATCAGACCTCTTTCACTGTCACGATTTTCTCACTGTTACCATTTTTGCAAAGGCAGTTTTAAGTTCTGGACATACCCTGTTGACTTCCCAGTGAATTGGAGATGTGTTGGCCACAGGGGCCTGAAGGATAAAGAGGCACTGAAGGTTCCTCCTCCATGCTTGGCTTGAACACTACGGTGTTTTGCTTTCGACTTAGGCACCTTCCTACCACTCCCCACCCCAAAGTATTAATTTCCTTTCTCCTGTGTCTGCCTCATTCTTGCTGGCAGCTTATTCATGTAGATACAGCCGCAGCTTTATTGGATAAGCCTGTTTTGAGTGGGGAAAGAGGAATTTGTTCTCTTTTGGTTCGACTCAGGGCCCTATATTCCTTGTACTCTCCGCCCCTGGTTGAGTTTGTTTCTGCTAATGGAAATGATGTTCGGATTAACAACAGATCTCTTAAACCTAGGGCTGACTTCCCTGCCGTTTGATTCCCTCCTCCCGCTGCTTTGTGGGGAGATGCTGAAGATGCCGAAGAGGTGGGGGGTGAAGTGAGTATTTAATTGTGTGCAAATCAGGAATAGTGACTAAAGCAGGTACAGGGCATGACCTGAATCCTGCAGGAGCCACACCTGACATGATTCCCTTTCCTGACTTCAGGCTCCAGATGAATTTCTACTTGACTAAAAATACCTCAAGAGCTGGGTGGCAGCTTAAGCTGTCGGTAAATTTAAAACAGGTTTGCGTGCCACTGATGATAGCAGAGGATAAAAAGTTCCTGGAGAATTTTGTTTAACTCCTGGTTCTCCATCCTGTCTTGGAGCCTACACCCTTTGATTCTTGGGTGGATTGCAATGGTGGGCTGCATATTTCATTTTTTTATTTTTCTTTGAACTTTTCAATGGCTAGGGACTATGTTGAATGGGTTTTAGGTTGAAGACCTGTCTCGCTTAAGAGAAGATGGTGTAAAAATGGCCTGGGGCTGATGAGACACAAAGTCCAGTGTGAGTCAAAAGTGTTCTATGCCTGGCTGGCTAAACACAGATCCACTCTGGGGCTACATATTTATTTGCAAGACACCTCCAGAATGTCTGTACTCCGTTCTCAACCTTCTGCCTCTTACAGTGATCCTTCTATACTGTCCTGCAGGTAAACCATAATTGAACAAAAATAGTAGCCAGGTGTGGTGGTGTGCACTTGTAGTCGCAGCTACTCAGGAGGCTGAGATGGGAGGATTGCTTGAGCCCAGGAGTTTGAGGCTGAAGTGAGCCAGGATGGTGCCGCTGCACTCCAGCCTGAGTGGCAGGGTGAAACCCTATCTCTAAGAAAAATAAAAATGATAAAAGTCTTTAGGCTTTCTATGTGTAGATTCACATTGAATCTACACAGCCACTTTCTCGGGGATCAACAGTGCTGAATTTTACATGAGCCCTGTGCTCCTGCAGAACAAAGGTCAAAGGAATGCCCCTACCCATTTGTGTTGCAGAAAATGCCTCACTGCAAAGAACCAGTGTTCCCCATATGACTTAGGTACAACTCGTGGATACCCTTTTGTTTCCCCAGGACAGGGCTAGACCCAGACCCTGAACATTCCCATTTCTTACCTGACTGCTCGTTCCCACCGATCAATCAGAACATGCTTGATCGCCAGACTTTGGATCAGACTCTCTTCTTCTTACATGTGCTTGTACCTTGACCCACGCCGAGCCTAAGCCAGCACATAGCCCCTCCTGAGAAAAGGCTGGCATCAGGGTAAAACATTCTCTGATCTACTCTCTGATCACCCCATCCTTTCTTCCCCACACCTGCTCTTGCTTTCTCCTTTTAGTAAAAGAAAACTCCTTTTTGCCTAGCCTTTGAGATGCTTGCAGGATCCTTAAGATCTTATGGTAAAGCACCCTCCCTAGTGCAATTGTTCCTTTCTTCCCTTCGCAATAATTCTTTCCAATGATGTTTCTCCTTACTTAACGCGGATTAGTTTTTTCTTTTTTTCTTTTTTTTTTTTTTTGAGACGGAGTCTTGCTCTGTCGCCTGGGCTGGAGTGCAGTGGCCGGATCTCAGCTCACTGCAAGCTCCACCTCCCGGGTTCACGCCTTTCTCCTGCCTCAGCCTCCCGAGTAGCTGGGACTACAGTCGCCCGCCACCACGCCCGGCTAGTTTTTTGTATTTTTTAGTAGAGAGGGGGTTTCACCGTGTTAGCCAGGATGATCTCGATCTCCTGACCTCATGATCCGCCCGTCTCGGCCTCCCAAAGTGCTGGGATTACAGGCTTGAGCCACCGCGCCCGGCCTAGTTTTTTCTTTGTCTTAAGTATGATGGTCTCCATTTTCCAGAGGAGGAAGTTGGGGCTCAGGGAGGTAGTGACAGGCAGAATGGGGAGTTCTTACCTGTCTGAACCCAGAGACTGTGCCTGTTCCCTTAACTAATTCCCGAGGCTCTGTTCATGAATTACAGACTTTATCTGAATTCTCTGTGGTCCTCTACATGCTTATCATCTAATCAGAGAGACACACACAGTCCCTGACGGACGATGGGTTTGACTTACAACTTTACGTTGGTGCAAAGTGATGTATCTTCAGCAGAAGCCTTACTTCGAGTTTCGAGTTTTGATCTTTTCTCAGGCTAGCGATGTATTTGGATATTGTGTTTTGTGTTTTAGCATCCTGTCATGTCTGCAAAACATCCGTGTACAGTATTCAACACTTCATTATAAACTAGGCTTTGTATTAGATGATTTTGCCCAATTGTAGGCTAATGTCAGTGTTCTGAGTGAGTTTAAGGCAGGCCAGGCTAAGCTGTGATATTCGGTAGGTTGGGTGCATTAAATGCATTTTCAGCTTAGGCTATTTTCAGCTTACAGTGGGTTTATTGGATGTGACCCATTATAAGTCACGAGCATCAGTCTACGATACTGAGTCATGGTTTGTGTAGCATCTTTGTTTTATAGCTCTGGGAAAAGAGAAACTCATGCAGTATCACTGTTTTTTATGCACTTGTGTATTCCTATGAATAGAATCTTCAGAAGAAAAATCATGGTGTCTACAACAGAGACAGGTATGTGAATGTTGAACTTCCAGCTTGCGTGGTTAGGAAACGTTCTTGGACTGGGCAAGACTGGAGCTGCTCTGAGGAGAATGGGTTCCATGTGGAAGTTGCAGAACTCGCATGTAGGGTATTATTGGTTAGAGATGCATGGAGGTGGGGAAGTCCGAAAAGGCGTAGCAGCGGTTCCCTTGCCTGCCAGGCAGCCAATGGCACCTTCTTCTCTGGGCAGTGGTAAGCCACTGCAGGTTTTTGGGCAGGAGAATGTCATAATGACAATGATGATAATAATGATGACGCTGATAATAGCCTGTGCCTCGTGTTTTTATAGCTCCTTTCCCAAGGTGCCCTTCTCTGGAAAGCTGGGAGTGCTTCACAGATGTTACCTAATTAATCACGAGTGCTTCCCTGCTGAGGGAGGTGGGGGGTGGCTAATATCCCCATTTTTCAAAGGAGGAAAACCAGGCAATGGGAAGCTCTCAGGTAGACTAGTGAAGCAGTGTGGGTGCTGGGAGAGACTTCGCAACAGTTCCTCTTTTTCTCTTTGCCTCCAGACCCACAACCCACCTTTCGGGAATAGAGTGGCCTAGGACAGATTGGTTTGTGCACAGGGAGGTACAGATAAGAGGGTCTCTTGTGTATGAAGGATGGAGGAGAGGAATCTATACACGGAGTGTTTAGAGATGCTCGAGTATGGATACCTGGAAGTCAGATGAAGTCACTCCTGGCTTTGGGCACACCCTAGACCTTGATATCCCCTTCTTCTGTTCCCTCAAAGGTGTCTCTTGGGGCATTTATCATCCTCCTCTGAGTCGGCTGACCTCCGTGGCTGTTCTGTGCCCTCCTTGAGGCAAGGATCTTACCTTTTATAATCTAACCTCAGTGCCAGGTTCATGCGCTTTGGCTTGACTCTTAAATTTGCCATCTTCATGGGTGAGTCACTTCCCCTCTCTTCGCCTCAGTTTCTTCATCTTTAAGAGGATGATGACAACTACACCTGCCTTATTGAGTTACTGTGAAGATTAGATGAGGTAATGCATGTCATATGCTCAACAGTGCCTGGGACATTTAATAAATTATCAATGCTCTTATAATAGGCGCTTAAAAACATAAACACCGGGCCGGGCGCGGTGGCTCAAGCCTGTAATCCCAGCACTTTGGGAGGCCGAGACGGGCAGATCACGAGGTCAGGAGAGCAAGACCATCCTGGCTAACACAGTGAAACCCCGTCTCTACTAAAAAACACAAAAAACTAGCTGGGCGAGGTGGCGGGCGCTTGTAGTCCCAGCTACTCGGGAGGCTGAGGCGGAGAATGGTGTAAACCTGGGAGGCGGAGCTTGCAGTGAGCTGAGATCTGGCCACTGCACTCCAGCCTGGGCCACAGAGCGAGACTCCGTCTCAAAAAAAAAAAATAAGAATAAAAATAAAAATAAAAAAAATAAAAACATAAACACTGGATTACTGCTGTAAACTGGTTCGTGGATACAGGCGTACCTTCTTGAATGCAATTGACATGCAGTGGAAATACTGAGTAGGAATCAGATCCCTTGAAATGGAATCATTCTTCCTGTTGATGTGTATTGTAATTTTAAAGAAAACATATGCGCTATTTCATTTCTGCCTGGGTATAGTCAAGCTTTTGTTCCAAGTTCCTGAGCCCCTCCACCTCTCCATCAAGTATCTAGTAATCCATAAACAAGGCTTAAGCTGCTATTTAAAGCAACTCTGCTGTTAATCCCTTTGTAAAAGCAAATCCTTTGGGAATGTGAATAACCTCGCCCCCTCCAGCTCTTTCCTTTTGAGCTTATTGTGTAAATTCAGGTTTTTCCTATTTTATTTCTTTTAAGGTAGTGCTATCCATGATTGAGAGTCAGCAATTCAGAACTGGAAGATGGACGGAATCTTAGAGTGCCCGGCCCAACATCTTTATTTAAAAGATGGGAGATGAGGACCTGAGGAAGGGGGTGCTTTTCACATCTGGGTAGCAGTAAAACTCAGGCTTAGCCCATGTCTCCAAAAGTGTTTCTCAGTTGTTACGTAAGTGATTTTTTTTCTTTTGTCATGTATTTATTTAAAGTGATACCATTTTTTTCCCCCTAAATAATACTAATACACGTAGTGTTCATATTGTGTTGGCTCTGTGGCAGGCACTATTTGAAGCACTTGCCATGAATTAACTTTACATGTTTTAAGTCATTTACCCTTGAACAATCTCTGTATTCAGGAGGTGCTATTGTTAGTGCTGTTTTGCAGATGAGGAAACTGAGGCACCACGTTGTGAACTCATTGTCCAGGGTCCCACTGTTCATAGGTGACCGTCAACTCCAGAGCTCACCAATTACAGGTGTCTGTCTGTTGACTAAACGCATGGCCGTAAAGGTTTATTTTTAAAAGAGATCTATTCAATAAAAAAATGAGAGTTGGTTGAAGAAAATACTAAGTTACTGGATTGGGTAATAGAGATATATGGCAAAAACCGCGAAACTAGTGCATGGGCATTGGAAGTTTGGAAACGTTGCAGAATACCATCTATTGTGTCAAAAATGCATTTGCAAATTCTCAGGAAAGGCTCGTTGGGTGCCAAGGACTATGTGAGGTGCCAGAAACAGACAAGTAGCTGGAAACAGACCAAATCAGACAAGGCTACTGCCTTCGTGCAGCGTATAATCTAGCTGAAAAGAGTGCACAAGAGAACAAATAATAAGATATTACAGCCTCTGGGAAATGTTCCAGGGAGGCCGACAGTGGAGTGCATAGGCGTGTGTGTGTGTGTGTGTGTGTGTGTGTGTGTGTGTGTGTGTTATGGGGACAGGGCAGGCCAGTGGGGGCCTCTATTTAGTAGGTTCATTTGTCACATCTATGAAGAGGTGACACTTCAGATAAGACATGAAGGTGAGTGACATGGACAGGTTTGTCTCTTCATCCAATCATGTCTGTCTGCTCCGTCATCTCCTCTTTGGGAGTAAATGCACAGAACCGTCATGCTCGTGTTTGTGAGCAGCTTTTACCTCCTTCAAGGACTCTGCAGGCACCTAAAATCAGGAATTCCTCCAGGCTCGATGCTGGGAATAGGACAGCACTAACTGTCGCCCCTCTGTCAGGTGTAGACTGAGAAGTGCTGCCACCAGCGATGGATTTTTCGCTTTCTCCATGAGAGAGGCAGCAACAGGGTTAGTTTGCTACTAAATGGAATCATTAATTCATCTGTATCTTTACATACCGGTGCTGTCAAAGAGAAGTCAGATGAGTTTGGAATGCGGATTTTTACTCACCCTTGGAGCTGCTCCCTGCTTTTAGCTTATAGCTTTGCTAAATAAAACAGACTATTTCTGGCCGACTTCCTTCCCTAGGGCAGGAGTTGCAAAGTTAGATGTTTTCTGGGCAGTGCTGGTAATGAGAACAAGTGTCCTGGCCACATGGGGACTGGGCGCTCCCACACCGCATCTGAAGCGGACAATTGCCTCTCAGACTCAGTCAATTCAAAGTACGGACCCAGTGAGGCCAGGTCTAATTTTTCAAAGAAGGTTAGATATCCAGAATTTGAATGTACAGTCTTCCTGAACTTCAAACACTGGCGGCTAATTGAAAAATTTAAAACGCTTTGCAGGTCAAAACAAAATGTATCTGAGAGATTCAACTGGTGGGGGGGGGGGGTGATCAGTGGGTGACCTCTTTTCTGAGGGCCCCTGAAAACCAGGTCTGGCCAGCCGAGTGATAGACTGGGCCCAGGATCTCTCAGAACTTGGTGGGATTAAAGGAGAAGAAATTGGCAAAACCACCTACTTACCTGGGATTGTTGTACAGCATCAGCTCCTATCTGCTGATTCACTTTCAATCTGATCCTTTGGGCCCAGGGCTGGAACTGCTTTATAGAAGCCCAGGTTCTATGCCAAGTGTTTTACATACATTATTAGCACAGCTGATCCTCCCAGCAACCCCAGAGGCAGATCCTAATGTTATCCTCATCTTATGGAAGGAAACTGGAAAGCTTTTAGAGGTTAAAAGTTCTCTTCAGGGCCGAGCGCAGTGGCTCACGCATGTAATCCCAGCACTTTGGGAGGCCGTAGGCGGGCAGATCACCTGAGGTCAGGAGTTCGAGACCAGCCTGGCCCACATGGCGAAACCCAGTCTCTACTAAAAATACAAAAATTAGCGAGGTGTGGTGGCGGGCACCTGTAATCCCAGCTACTCGAGAGGCTGAGACAGGAGAATCACTTGAACCTGGGAGGCAGAGGTTACAGTGAGTTGAGATCTTGCCATTGCACTCTAGTCTGGGCAACAAGAGTGAAACTTCATCTCAAAAAAAAAAAAAAAAATCCACTTTGGGTCACACAGTTATTACAGGAAGTAGCTGAGTTGGAAAACACCCTGGCCTGTTTCCAGGGCCCAAGACATTGAGGGATACTCCTCTCTTCCGTTAACATAAGCCAGTTCTTAATTCAGCTCTTAAAATGTAAATGTTCCTTTGGTTGAAATCATTCATCTTATCATAGCCATTGCAAGTCAACAGTTGCCGAGCCAGGGCCATATGTCAGACACCCTGTTTGGCTCTGGGAAAACAAGTGGCTAAGACCTAGCCCCTGCCACAAGGAATCGTGAATGTTACAGTGGAGTAAGGAAGATGGGTGCTTAGAGAGAAGTAATTACGGGATAGAGTCGTGGTGGCGGTGACCACAACCAGCTAGCTAAGGAGGGAGGGGCCTGCTTACCTTCAGAGGTCGGGAAGGGTTTCCAAGAAAAAGTCTTGAATTGGGGAGGATAAATGTGAATTCTCCAGGTGGGCAAGAGGGGAAGGGATTCCTGGCAGAGAGAATGGGCCGTGCAGAATGAGGAGGAAGATGTGAAGCTGCAGTGCATTTCCTGTGTTTGTGGCTAGTGACGGTGGTTTAGAAGGAACTGTCTATCCCTGCGCTTGGGATTCTGACTGTGCCTTTCTCAGCTCTCTCCATGGGAAGCCTGGCTTTTCTCCTTCCACCAAAACGAAAGCCTCTGCCTGCAGCTTGTTGGAAATGAGTACATGGGTCTCAGGACAGGCGGCAAGGTGTGACTCTGTCTTGGGAGGTGGGACTGGGTAGTTGTTTGAAATTTGTCCTCTGCAGTCAAACCTCCTGGGTTCAAATCCCAGCTTTGCCAGTCACTGTGACCTTGAGTATGTTGCTTCATTTCTCTGTACCTCAGTTTCCTCACCTGGGTAATGGGGATGGGAGTTACTCCTTCTTGGGGTCTCTAGGAAGTAATGCACTAAAGCATCTTGCACAAGACCTCTGGGATAGTGAGTGCCAGTATGGGGACTGTTATCTGGAGCATGTGTGTTGTGGTCCACATGCCCCTCAGTATCCGGGTTGACTCACGCATAGATAAGGGGGCATTCAGAGGCAGTCACACTGGCTCCTCTGCAGGGCCAAGTTCATCTCCCACATGCTGTGCTGGCTGCACTCTTGGCAGACCTGCCCCAAGTCCTGAGATTCCAACCTTTGTGCTGGACTCTGATCTCCAGGCTGTGCTCTGCTGACACAGTGACACTGCAGTCCACTCCGTGTGGGGCCCCATTAACATTGAAATTAAGTCATATTAAATAGAATTAGAAATGCAATTTCCATGTTGGTAACAGCCACGTGGTCGGCAGCCACGTGTGGCTAGTGAGTTCCACTGGCGTCAGTACAGAGACTGTTTCCCTCATCACAGAAAGTTCTATGAGGCAGCAGTGCCTTGGACGATTCCTGGGACCTTAACATGCCTCTTGCTGAAATGGGTCCATCGTGGAGCATTCTGTGTACCTGTTTTGATGTGCAGTGATGCTTTGCACCCCATAAAGATGGAGATGCCCAAATACCAGTATCTCCATTTGCCCCTTCTTGCAGCCTTTTGGCCCAAAGTGGCTTCTGTCACTGTGAATCTGGCCAAGAGAGTGCCCAGCGCATAGTGGGTGTCCAGTGACAATTGAGGGAGGGGGCATGGCACAGTGGGTAAGAGCATAGACTCTGGAATCATCCCTGCCCTGGTCCCAATTCTGGAAGGTGGCCTCTCTGTGCCTCAGTATTGTTGTCTGTTCAGTGGGGAAAATACCAACGGATGCTTCATGGGCTTGCAGTGAGGATTAACTGAGATAAAGTTGAAGTGTACTGTTAGCCCACATCTATTGCCACTGTTAGTTGAGTAAATAAATTCATTCCTAGAAATCTTAGGTTCTCTTTCTGTAGTGTTTCCTTGGATTTAGAATCATAATTTCATAGACTGTCAGAGCTAGAACGTCAGACATTTTCTATTAATAATTCAATCTCCATTTATTTTATTAAGATGTTGCAGCCGAGCATGGTGGCTCACACCTGTATTCCCAGCACTTTGGGAGACTGAGGCAGGTGGATCATTTGAGGTCAGGAGTTCAAGACCAGCCTTGCCAACATAGTGAAACCCTGTGTCTACTAAAAATACAAAAATTAGCCAGGCATGGTGGTGCACGCCTGTAATCCCAGCTCGGGAGGCTGAGGCAGGAGAATTGCTTGAAACTGGGAGGCAGAGGTTGCAGTGAGCTGAGATCATGCCACTGCACTCCAGCCTGGGTGACAGAGTGAGACTCCATTTAAAAAAAAAAGAAAAAAAGATGCTGCCTTTTCTTTTTTCTTTTTTCTGGTTGAATAGCGTGAAATAAATAAAAAAAAAATTGTCCAGCTTTATTGAAATGTAATTGGCTTGTGATAAATTATGCATGTTCAAAGTGTAAAATTTGATAAGTTTTGATATATGTATCCACCTGTGACATCGTCACCCCAAATTATTGGATACAATGAACATCACCCCCAGAATTTTCTTACCTCTCTGTATAATAAATACCTCCCTCTTTCCCAAACCCCATCCACAGGCAACAGCTGATGAACTTTCTTTCACTCTAGATTCTTTTACATTTTCTCAGTTTCAAACACTGGCAATTAATTGAAAAGTTCTAAAACGCTTTGCAGGCCAAAACAAACAAACAAACAAACAAACAAACAAACAAACAACAGCAACAACAACAACAAACTATAGCTCCTCATTGTCCACTGTCATCCCCAGCCCCTGGAAACTGCCATTCTTCTTTCTGTCTCTCTGATTTTGACTACACTAAGTACCTCCTATTAGTGGAATCACACAGTATTTGTCCTTTTGTGACAAAACTGGCTGGTTTCGCTTAGCATAAATAATGTCTTCAAAGTTTGTCCCTATCACGGAACGTATCAGAATTTCCTTCCTTTTTAAGGCTGACTGGTCCATGGTGTGTGTATGTTGCATTTGGTGTATCCGTGCACATCTTCCAGGATGGATACTTGGCTTGCTTTCCCCTTTTAGCTACTGTGAGTAATGCTGCTTTGAACATAGATGTGCCAATAGCTATTCAAGCCCCTGCTTTTCAGTCAGCTGTGAACCCAGAAGAGGAATTGCTGGATTATATAGCATTCTATATTTGATTTTTCTTTTTCTTTTCTTTTCTTTTCTTTTCTTCTCTTTTTTTTTTTTTTTTTTTGAGGCGGAGTCTCGCTCTGTTGCCCAGGCTGGAGTGCAGTGGCTAGATCTCAGCTCACTGCAAGCTCCGCCTCCCGGGTTTACGCCATTCTCCTGCCTCAGCCTCCAGAGTAGCTGGGACTACAGGCCCCCGCCACCTCGCCCGGCTAGTTTTTTGTGTTTTTTAGTAGAGACGGGGTTTCACCGTGTTAGCCAGGATGGTCTCGATCTCCTGACCTCATGATCCACCCGTCTCGGCCTCCCAAAGTGCTGGGATTACAGGCTTGAGCCACCGTGCCCGGCCCTTAATTTTTCTATATTTAATTTTTTGAGAAACCACCTTATTATCCCTCCATCTGTAAGTGACACTTGCTTTTTAAATGTAAGGAGTATAATCATGTGATAACAAAATTCCCCCATGAGAGACGGATATACAAGAGGAGACTCCTCCTCCTTTTCCAGTCTTTCTCTTTAAAAGAATCATTGCTAACAATTTATTGTATATCCTTCCACTTTGCAGAGTTACTGAGAGTCAACTGTTTCGTCTGCTAAATGGGCACATCTCCCTTCAACCACATTTATTTATTTATTTATTTATCTATTTATCTATTTATTTATTTATTTAGAGAGAGAGTCTGGGTCTGTCGCCCGGGCTGGAGTTCAGTGGCATGATCTCAGCGCACTGCAAAGTCCACCGCTTGGGTTCAGGCGATTCTCCTGCCTCAGCCTCCTGAACAGCTGGGATTACAGGTGTGCACCACCGCGCCTGGCTAATTTTTGTAATTTTAGTAGAGACGGGGGGGGGGGGGGGGCGCGTGGGGGTGGGGGTCTCACCATGCTGGCCAGGCTGGTTTCGAACTCCCGACCTCAAGTAATCCACCCACCTTCGCCTCCCAAAGTGCTGGGATTACAGGTGTGAGGCACCGCGCCCAGCCGTCTAACCACCTCTTTGCATTGTTGCCAGAAACAAAGGAAAATGCAGACAAAAGTGCATATTTCTTCCAGAACTGTCAGAGGCCAGCAGGCCTTCCTGCAGAATTCAGCCTAAGCAATATTTCAAATACAAATGCCAATGTTGGTCTTTGGAGAGACGGTATTTTCAAAAGTGTCTTGAGAGTGAGTATCTGGCTCTCTGGATGTAAGGTGTGTGTGTGTGTGTGTGTGTGTGTGTGTGTGTGTGTGTGTGTGTGAGATATCCTTCATTTCATAGATGGGGAGACTCAAAGCCTGCCCTGGCTTCCTGTCATTCCCTGGGATAACATGAAGCCCAGAAGACAGCAAGATTCAGAATTCACAGCAGTAGCTCTGTGCAGATCACTGCCCTCTAAGCCCAGCTACCCCACAACATGCCCAGTGGGCTGGCTGGGCTCCATCCTGCTCCCACCCACCACACCTTGTCTAATTTGTCTCCCGCACCCTCCGGGGCCAGGCTGCCTTTTTCATGCCATCTCAGTTTGCTGAAAAGCCCGGGGGTGTCTCTGCCCCCAGGCAGACTGGCTGGCCTCACAGGGGTTTTCCATCTCTTAGTCAGCCTCCCTGATTTAAAGCCGCCTGTCAGATGTTGGAGATTAAGTTAGAAATCAGCCATTTGCGCTGAGTTTTGGAGAAGCTGCTGCCAACTGGGAACTCCTGAGTCTTTTCTTCTATATATAGTCTTTAGGGTGAGCTAACTGAAGTTAGCAGGGTTTATTTTAGGAGGTGTCTCCTTGGAGCGGAGTGTGGTGGGTTAGGCTGCCTGCCCGGGGAGCATTTGAAAGATTGCTTAGGCTGACATCCTGCAGGAAGATCTGCTGGCCTCTGACAATTCTGGAAGACGTACACACTTTTTTTCTGCCTTTTCCTTTGTTTCTGGCAACAAAGCAAAGGGGTGAGTTGAAGGGGGATGTGCCCATTTAGCAGACAAAGCAGTTGAATCTCAGTAGCTTTGCAAAGTGGTTGGGATAAAGCTGAGGTAAGATAGCTCCTGTCATTCCTTATTTTGTATCCCTTGTGGTAAAAGTTAAGTTCTTTGAAATATTCTGTCTGTGAAGAAATACTAAGAAAGAGGATGGAGTGGGTTTTAATCTGAGCTTAGGAGATTGACTTGGACTTGAGAGTCATTCCTAGGTTCCAACCCCAGCTCAGTCTCTTACCGGTTCTGCAGCACTGGGCTAGTTACTTTTCCGCCTCAGCCTCAGTTTTCCTGGCTGTGAACTGGCCATATTTGCCTTACGGTGTTGTCGTGACGGTGAAAACGCGAGTTACAAAGAGTTAAGGCCAATGAAGTACCTGGCACCTAATACATGCTTCATAAATGGCAGTTATCACTTTATTTGAAGGAAATGAAACTTTTAGCAATATATTTCTAGAAATTACCTCAATTAGAAGGAGGCATCTTGCTAGAATACTAACTAGGATTTGAGGTTAAATTATGCAGTCGTATGTTAAAAGGTTCGCCTTTTGGGAAATATCCATTTACTGGTGACCTGGCAGAAGGAAACCTCAGGCTTATTTCTCTGCAAGGTCCTGGCCTCTTTGAGTAAGCCCAGTAGACATAAGCAAGATGACAGTGTATATTATTTAAAAGATGATTATATTAAAGCATTTTTTGGTGGAAAAAAAAATCTTGGAACAAATGAAAACCCATTTGGTATGGGAACTGCAGTCTCCCTCTCACACACACCCATGCATAGTGTCCCTTCAGCATTCGTGCCATTTGTTGTGTTTAATTATAGAGGAAGTGAAATCTTCTCCAAAGTTGCCTACTAGGTAATTGCTGACGTTTCTTCATTCTCTGAACATTTATTGAGAAGAAGCTCTGACCTGTGCCTAGTGGAGGAAACCCCTGTGACATTTGAGTACCGCAGACAGGTTTGACCTATTCCAGTTCAACAAGAGAGAAAGAAGCAAGGGAGAAAAAGAGCGATGCAAATCATCTGGGTATCTTCTTTGTCCTCCAAAGCCTCAGTTCTTCCCGGTGTACCATGAGCACAGCTGGATTTAATGGTCTCCAGGTTCTTTGCTGCTCTTTGAGGCTGAAACTCAGGGGAGGTAAAGAAATTCTTTTTCTTGTTCTGAACCCCAGTGGGCTGATCCAGAGCTGCTTGTGCACCCTCCCCCTTCTAGTTGAGATGGTTCCAGCGTGAATGGGGATGCTCCAGTCTTTGAAACTCACAGGCGTCACGTGGTTAAGCTAGAAATAGAAAATAAGTCATGTCTGGGTTTGGAGGACTCCCTGGTTATTCTAGTTATCTTTGGAACAGAGCATTTCTGAGAGGCTGTACTGAATGGGTGGATCGTAGCTTCCATTCCATGGAAGGCAGGGTCGTCCAGCCTTCCTGACGGGAATGTGTTTGTTGTGCAAGGGTGGGCTGGGGGTGATAAGCACCTTGGAGGCAAGAGTGAGCTAAATAAGCCGTTCTCAAAGCCCTTCCCCTGAGATTAGAGCAGGCTGGCTGTCCCGCCAAAGAGCCTGAATGTCTTGAACCACTGCAGTGATGGGAAGATTCTGCTGTCCAGACAATGGGAACTATATCGCCATGTCTAGCTGAGGACGGGGGGTTGTTGTCTGGCCTCATGAAGTCCCGACAGGTCTGTTTGATGGGCAGGTTAACGACATAGGCACTAGAACTAGATCCTTCTTCCTGGCTGGGGGATCTTGGGTGAGTTATTAATCTGAGCCGCCACTATTCCATCTATAAAAACAAGATCCAGAATAGTATCTACTTTTGTGTGTTGGGGGGGCGGGGGTGTGGGGCAGAGTCTCACTCTGTCGCCTAGCTTGGAGTGCAGTGGTGTGATCTTGGCTCACTGCAACCTCCGCCTTCCAGGTTCAAGCAATTCTCCTGCCTCAGCCTCCTGAGGAGCTGAGATTACAGGTGTGTGCCACCATGCCTGGCTAATTTTTGTGTTTTTAAAAGAAATGGTGTTTCACCATATTGGCCAGGCTGGTCTCGAACTTCTGACCTCAAGTGATCCACCCGCCTTGGCCTCCCAAAGTGCTGGGATTACAGGCGTGAGCCATCGTACCTGGCTGGGCTTCTTTGATCTCTACCAGTTCTCCAGTAATCCCCTTCTCCCTGGCGGTTACATATGGGTGAAAAAGAATTTAAAATCCTTATTCTTTTGCAGGGGAGCAGAACACAAAAAAGGGGGGCTTTCCCTTTGTCTCCCACTGTACCCTCTGTGTAGCTCCATCATAGCAATTATTTTAGATGGTTAAAATAAAAACAATTTGGAGAATGGTAGGAAGAGGCAGTGATTTATTTGGCATTTACCGTGTACTTGACACCCATTGTCTCACTAACTCCTCATGACGATTATATCATGTGTGTACTGTTACTGTATTATCCTCATTTTACAAATAAGGAAACTGAATTACATAGATTAAATAAATTGCTTGAGATCCCACCTGGTAGTTGCCAAAACCCTGGGCCCTCATCCCTATTAAACACGTTCCCGTGCTAGTTATTGTCATCTCTGACACCTGGCTAGCTTGTGCACTCGTTAGGTTGGGTGCATTTTTTTTTTTCTTTTGAGACGGAGTCTCACTCTGTCACCCAGGCTAGAGTGCTGTAGTGCGACCTTGGCTCACTGCAACCTCCGCCTCTTGGTCCAAGTGATTCTCCTGCCTCAGCCTCCCAGGTAGCTGGGACTACAGGCGTGCATCATTACACCTGGCTAATTTTTGTGTTTTTTTTGAGACAGAGTCTTGCTCTGTGGCCTGGGCTGGAGTGCAGTGGCCATTCTCAGCTCACTGCAAGCTCCGCCTCCCGGGTTTATGCCATTCTCCTGCCTCAGCCTCCCGGGTAGCTGGGACTACAGGTGCCCGCCACCTTGCCCGGCTAGTTTTTTGTATTTTTTAGTAGAGACGGGGTTTCACCGTGTTAGCCAGGATGGTCTCGATCTCCTGACCTCGTGATCTGCCCGTCTCGGCCTCCCAAAATGCTGGGATTACAGGCTTGAGCCACCGTGCCCGGCCAATTTTTGTATTTTTAATAGAGACAGGGTTTCACCACGTTGGCCAGGCTGGTCTCAAATTCCTGACTCAAATGATCCGCCCACCTCGGCCTCCCAAAGTACTGGGATTACAAGTGTGAGCCACCACACCTGGCCTGGTTGGGTGCATTTCTTCTTGTTCATCTTGTTCATTTGGTCTCTTCTTTTTTTTTTTTTGAGACGAAGTTTTGCTCTTCTTGCTCAGGCTGGAGTACAATGGCACGATCTCAGCTCACTGCAACTTCTGCCTCCTGGGTTCAAGTGATTCTCCTCTCCCAGCCTCCCGAGTAGCTGGGATTACAGGTGCATGCCACAATGCCCAGTTAATTTTTGCATTTCTAGTAGAGACAGGGTTTCACCATGTTGGTCAGGCTGGTCTTAAACTCCTGACCTCAAGTGATCCTCCTACCTTGGCCTCTCAAAATGTTGGGATTATAGGTGTGAGCTACCATGCCGAGCCAGGTCCCTATTCTTTAACAGAAAAGACAAGTCACCAAATCTGTTTTAGGCCCTGCAGATGCAACTGTGAGCAAAAGAGACATCACCCATCCTCTTGAGCACTGGCTTCTGGTTTGAGTGGCTGGTACCCTGGGGAAGGGTCTGGAAGGATATAACCTGCAAGCTCGGCTGGCTGTGATTGGTCTGCCTCTGTCCTCTTAGGTTGGGGTTTCTCAGCCCCATGCTATAGATGTTTGGGGCTGGATAAAGAAGCAACTGACCGGTGCATTGTAGGATACAGAGCATCCCTGTCTCCACTCTCTAGATGCCAGTACACCCTCCCTTTCGAGTTATGACAACCAAAGATGTCTCTAGGCAGTGTCAAATGTTCCCTGGGGGACAACCCTCCCCAACCACTGTCACCAGATCGTGAAAGCTCAGTGGGATGGGCCTCTGAAGCCCTAGGGCAACACTGGCTGTGATCCACAGTCCCACTTCCTTCTCTAAAGTGGTTTGTTACGCAGGTCAGGGCTTATTAATAGTACAGACTCTGACACAAGGAAAAACTCTCAGTGATCAGTGGTAATGGTGGTGGTGCAGTGCTGACCATCTCTTTTCAACATTGCCACCTCCCCCTGCACACACATTGTAAGGACACCAGTGGCTCCAGCCGTTCAAGTCTGGGCCTTTGCCTGTAGTGCCCCCAGGGCATGGTATTGAAAGGCCAGGTTCCTGAAGTGTGGAAATGTGGTTCCAGGCTGCCTGTCCCAACAGCAGACCCATCCACCTGGCCGGTGGGGATTGATTTGATGGGCACGAGGCCCCAGGAGCATGTTCCAGGCCTCTCTGGAGCGTGGACTGCCCTTGAGCATGGAACCTGACCAGCCTTATCACATCTTACTGTATTTCCCCTTTTGTGATTTGCCGGAGAGCCTTGTAAATCAGCGGCCACTAGCAGTTCCTGCTTTGTGGTGGCTGTAAGACTCAGAGCAACTTGTTTTTCCAAACCTCTAGTCTAATCTTTTCTGGGTGTGTGTGTTTTTTAAATGTTATCTTGAAGAAAATAGCTAAAAAAAAAATTTTTTTTTTTGCATTGCAACAGGGGGTGGGCGTTTGCCCAGGGGTCTGTTGGATGGGCCGGTTAACAATATAGACACTAAAACCAGGTCCCTCTTCTTGGCTGGAGGATGTTGGATGAGTTATTAGCTAATCTTAGCCTTGAATTTTTCCATCTATAAAACAAGACCCAGAATGAGTACGTACTTCATAGAGATGAGAGGAATTAATGCTTATAATGCTTCTAAAGGGCTTAAAGCAGTACCTAGTATGTGCCTAAGAAATGTTATTATAGAAGGATTTGAAGTCACATAGATTGGAACTTGAATCTTGGTCTCTGCTCCTTACCTGCTGTGCAACGTTAACAAGTGTCTCTACCTCTCTGAGCCTGTGTCTGCCTTATATTAATAACTGTGGTTGTCGCAGGTTGAGCCACCAATGTGTCCTAGTTGGTCTGGGATATGCCTGATTTTTAGTGCTGAACTTCCCATATCCTCAGTCCCAGACAAGCCGAGATGCTTGGTCCCACTGGTTATGGGGTTGAAATAAACCATAGCACCTAGCACGTTGTAGGTGTCAGTAAATGGAAGCATGCCGGAAGTAGTCTGTACCGTTTGGTTATGTGTGGGAGGTGGTGGGGGGTTGTCTTAGCTACTCATTTCTTTCAGCCTGCAAATGCTCAGGCCATTTTCCTAAGCCACAGAACTCAGCTGCAAATTGACGTTTTCTAACCTAGATTGATTTTTTTTTGTCCTTCTATTTTAGAAAAAATATTTTGTTCGACTTGCATATGTTATAGAAAATCACCTCTTGATTTTTTTCAGTCTGTAATAACAATATTGAGGGTCGAATAATTAGTAAGGCACGGTAGGTAGTGGCAACCTAATGTCTTAGACTGTGTGGGTTGTAGCATGATCCCCAAAAATGGGAATAGGAATTATTTGAGACTCATTTTGAAAATCTTCAGTGTGCTGATTCACTGAGTTGGTTTTTCAGAAGTACCTTTGGATCTGATTATGTAAAAGACAAATATTATAATCTAGGTAGTAGGACTGAAAGCTGATTCTGACGAAGGTGCAAATCGATCTGCCCATGCACTTTGGCAGTGACTCCCTCTTGCTCTTTGGATAATATCCAAGCTCCTTCCTAGCACCCAAAGGGCATCCCTGACCTGGCGGCCCCTACACCAAATCCTCCCACTTTATCTTATGCTACTCACCTTCTCAATGTTGATTCTAGATTCAGACATCCTTCTTTGTGTCCTCTCAAATTGAGTGCCTTCCCACCATAGAGCCTTTATTGATGCTTCTCTTTCTACCTGAAATGCTTGTTCTCTCCCCTACCTTGGACAAGTTGATTCTCACTCATTCTTTGGCGGCCAGTTTATTTCTCTCTTTCTGAAAGAACCTTTCTGATCTTCTCTCCTGGATGAAGTTCCTGTGTTTTCTGTCCCTACATTCTCCCGTTTGGCAGCATTTATCACAGATCTAACTACAATCACCCATTTTGCAATCAGTTGTTTGATATAAGATGGTGGAATCAATACTCCCTCTAGCTATCTTGTTATATATACCTTATGTGTCCACTGAAAAGGAGACAGTTGTTGAATTTTAGGTATTATGAGATTCTGGAGAACGGAGTGTTCATGAGCAGTGTTCTTAAGCCAGATCTCCTGGATTTGGTCAAATTCTAGCTCCAACACTGTGCAGCTGTGTGATTTTGGGCATGTGGCATAACCTCTCTGAGCCCAGGTCCCTCATCTGTAAATAGAGGCTAATAGGAGTCCATTCCTTAAGGGCAGTTGTCAGAATTACATGAGTAAAATATGTCAGTACCTGGCACATAGTGTATGTTAGTGTTGATGGTAACAACCATTATGATGAGTTCTACAACTAGTGATAATAATAGTATTCATCATCTTGAGAAATTCCGCCAGCTAGCTTAGAAGCATGTTGCTGGAGAGAATGAAACACATGTACTACATAATAACTTTGTTTTATTCCCAAGTTTTGTGACTATCGAATTGTCTGAAGCCTCAGTTTCCTCATCTGTAAAATGGGGCCAGCATTACCTACCCCACAGAGTTGGTGTGAGCATTCAAGAAGCAGCCTCTCAAGCCTAGGTCCAGGCAATAGTAGGTGCCTGATGAACGTCCGTGGCCCGAGCACTGTAGACGCTGATTACTGCTTTCTCAGACACCACAGCTTGGGATGCCAGAGCTTTCGCTTGGGATCTGAGAAGCTGGACTGTGAATATGGATTCCAACAACAGCCCTTCAGAGAGCATTCTGCTTCTCTGTGATTTAAAATGAAACAAAACAAAAAATAATACTGAATGATCCAAGGTGCTGGTTTTATATGGCAGCTAATGAGATAGCAGGGCAAGTAACTGGAGAATGTATTGCTAACAGGCACAATAAATGTAGCTATGATTATATATTAGCAGCCCTCAAGTGGCCCATAATGCAGTGAGTACATGTGAGGTCAAGAATGTGTTACAAAACAGATGTTTGGCCGGGCACGGTGGCTCAAGCTTGTAATCCCAGCACTTTGGGAGGCTGAGACGGGCGGATCACGATGTCAGGAGATCGAGACCGTCCTGGCTAACCCGGTGAAACCCTGTCTCTACTAAAAAAAATACAAAAAAAACTAGCCGGGCGAGGTGGTAGGCGCCTGTAGTCCCAGCTACTCGGGAGGCTGAGGCAGGACAATGGCGTGGACCCGGGAGGTGGAGCTTGCAGTGAGCTGAGATCCGGCCATTGCACTCCAGCCTGGGCGACAGAGTGAGACTCCATCTCAAAAAAAAAAAAAAAAAAAAGAAAACAGATGTTTGTTGTTAGTCCTTATAGACCTCACTTTTTAGAAGAAATACATATGTGATGATTATGATCAGACATGATTGTAAGTGCTTTACAGATATTCAATTAATTCTAATAGGCCTGTGAAGTAGGTATATATCATTAGTATTATTCTGACTTCGCATATGGAGAAACTGAGGCACCAAGCTCTTGGGTCATTTGCTCAAGTTCAAATGGAAAAGAATTGAACTGGCATTTGTACACAGATGCTCTGGTACACGTTTCCATGTTCTTAGCCACTATTCTATGCTGAAGTCACATGGAAGAATATAATGACTGTAAACGGATAATTGAATGCAAAATACCCCCTTTCTCCTAAAAATGGGCCGGACCAGCTGTCCTTGGTCCTGAATTCTACAGGCCTTTCCATTCATGGAACTTGTTCTTGAGCGTTAGCATTGGGAGAGTTGTAGACCTCAGACTGATGGGCGCTATCTGATGTCTTCGGTCTGCCATTGACACCATGTCCCTCTAACACCCTTTCCCCTAAACTGATTTTCTTTTACCCTGTTGGAATGTGAGTAGTTTACTGTACCTGCTGAAAGCAGGGTCTTAATTAGCCTTAATTTTTGAAGTCTGCAGCTGTAAACTGTGTTGAAAAGATTGAAAAGATTAGTGCATTAGTAATAAGATAATTGTCCCTGAGAAATGCTGTTAGCATGTAAACACAGTTAGCATGTGAAATCAGAACAACTGTAATATTTCCCTCGTTTGGTGTTTAAAGATGCTCCTGCATGAATAATTATAACTAAATGCAAAGTGCAGATATGGGATGCTGCATGTTTTTCCTGTTTTTCTTTCCTGCTTCTATCCCAGCTCAGAAATAAAACTACTTAGTGGATTCTTGCCTGAAGCTAGCTTCCCCTCCCCCACAGCCATTTGAAATTAGTACCAAGAGTGGGGTAACTTAGAACAGGGAATTCCAAAATTAGGGATAGTCAGCAAACAAAATCTACAGATCCCATAGCAGCTTTTTTTTGGGAGGGGCTGTTGAATGAGAGAGACCACACATCATGCATACCTCTATGTTCGTGTGAATGCTCACAAACGTGTGTGTACACACATGCATATTCACACACACACACACTCTCTCTCTCTCTCTCTCTCTCTCTCATATACAGAACTGGAGAAAACTAGCCATGGCTACACACAGCAAAAGCAGATGTGATAAACCTCATTTTACCTTTTTAGACCTACAAAGGCTGCAGTAAAATATGCTGCATCTGCCACCAAGTGAGGTCCTTCCTTCCTTCTGTGGAGTTTTTGCATCCTTTGATAAGTTGGAACATACTTTAATTTTATGAAGTCAACACATGTAATACCTTCCTAACAGACCATAGCTCATCATGGTCCTGGTTCCTGGTCCTGGGGACTACATATCCTATAAAGACTAACCTTTCTGCTTCCTCATCTCAGACATTAGCCAATCAGTAGGTTGAGCTTGTCTCCTTCTGCTGTGTCATTTACACCCCAGACTCTTCTTTATAGGGAGGAGTTGCCTTGACTTACACTCAGGAAGACATCCTACAGCTCAAAAGTTGGCTGAGTTCTCAACATACGTCTCTCAGATTCCACCTATAACATGACTTGGGTTTCAGCTGATTTGGGTTCAATAAGAATTTACCAAGTGCTTTCTATGTGGCAGTCTCAGGACTTCATTAAGCATAAGAACAAAGGAGATAGTCCCTGGTCCTGGGGAAGTGGGACAAGTTGTGATAGCAGGGGCTGATGAGAAGACAGGACTCCCACCCCTATCCATGGGAGTCAGCTGTGCTCTCTGCCTTGTATTCCTGGGTTTGCATTCATAGGTGCTTCTTGAGTTAAATTATTCTTGGACTTTGTAGCCACGTTACTTTACAACCAGTCTATGGTTCATATCTGGTCCTTCTCTCTAAGCTCAGGTCCTCCAGCTGAAAGTGCTGGGCTTAGCTTAGGACCCACTAAACCAGAGATTACAAACTCCAATGCCCACAGCAGCCACACTGGCAGTCATAAGTAAAGGACATGTGTCTGGGGCGGGGACTGTGGCAAGCTGGAGGGCCTGTGACCCTTCTGAGAGGGATAACTGCTTCCCAGTGCCAGAGAGGCAGTCTCTTAGGAAAAGGCTGGATTTGTGTAGCCAGGTCTTCTGATTTTTCCAAAAAATGCCAGAACTTTGCAGTTTCATGTGAAACCTCCTGAATGTGAAGCGTTGGCATGCTGTGTAGGTTTTTGTTGTTCTTTTTAAAACATTGTGCAGGCTGAACAAACTATGTCTGAGCTGAATACTGCTTGTAGATTCCAGTTTCTGTTGGCCACCTCTGCCGTCAGCCCATGAAGATCGTGTTCTCAAAGTGCTGGCTAAACAGAGGCCACTGCTGAGTCACGAGGGATGCTTCCCACCACTTCATGAATGTGTTCCGTTCGAGACCACACACTTTACCTTGCATCTTTTTTCTCCAGCTCTGTCTCATCCTGCCCTCCCTGCAGATGTCTCAATGAAGTCCCTGGGAAAGTAACACTTACTCTCCTGAATAGAGCCTACAGTTCCACCAAGCATGGCATGCATGTGAGCGAGGGTCCCCCAACCCCGCCCCACCGCAGAAAGTGTGGAAATAAAAGTGGATCGTGGTAAGCTTTGGATCTGCCAAACGGGACTTAGCACAGCGTCGTCTGCTGCGTGTTGATTATCAACTTGCTTGGGGGATCTCAGGCTCTTGCCTGACCTTGGCACGAGGTCTGGCAAATTTGGCTTTCTGGGTGTAGAATTGATCGTTTCAGAAACAAAGCCATTGAGACAGAGTTGAGGAGAGTCCTCTGTTCACGGATGAAAGGAGCTCATTGTACAAAATCGGCGTGTCCTGGACCCCCTTCCTCTGGCCCCCTCCTCTCGTTCCCTTCCCCCACAGCTGGGGCTTTGTAAGGGGCTCGCAGGATGTTCTATCCCAGGCTGTACTTTCTTCCCATCTTCCTGTCTCTGAGGCTGCCCTGAACAGAAGGAGAGCTGGGCTTGGAGCCCCTGTGCACGTTTTTGGCTCCTCGGGCCAACTCTGTTGTCGTGGGTGATGAGAGCACTTCCTTCCGAGAGAGCTAGGAGAAAAACAGCCATGCTGTTCACAGGCAGCTGCCCAAGGCGGCTGTGCAGGAAGAGAAAACAGTGGGTGCTAAGAACCTCTTCCTGTTCTGTCTTCTGCATGGGCGCCTCCCTCCTGGGTCACGGCCCTGAAAAGTCAAGACTGTTGAGCTACAGGAAGACGATCCTGTGTGTATTTACCTCAGTGATCAACTTACGGATTGAGTTTTTCTGTTTCTGCTGTGAAGCCATGGGATCTCGAACTTTTCTGCTTGAGATTGGGGGGTGAGGGTTGGAGTCACGTTCATTGGGTAACATGGTACCTTCCTTTGTGGGGCAGGGGTAAGGTATGGTGGTGAACAGATAGGGAGGTTATAAACTTGGATGCTTTCAGGGCTCAGCCCAGGTGGGCAGGGTGGGGTTGCGGCAAACGGAAGGGGATGTGCCTGCCTTAAGTGGACCTGTTTACCCAATGGGTCAGATCTTTCCACGTTTCACAAAAAGCCACAAATCTGAATATCGTGAATTCACGCTAAATTTTAAATGCTAGCACCTAGTTTTAAAATATGTATTGTTCAAAAATTAGCCGGGCTTAGTGGCGCATGCCTGTAATGCCAGCTACTCAGGAGGCTGAGGAAGGAGAATCGCTTGAACCCGGGAGGTGGAGGTTGCAGTGAGCCCAGATCATGCCTCTGCACTCTAGCTTGCGTGACGAGCGAAACTCTATCTAAAAAAAAAAAAAAAAAAAGTATTTTTGTGCACCATGCAGATCACACACACCATACCACATCCAAGCGTTCTGGTTACCTTTTTTTCTTTTTTAAAAAAACTTCTCTGAAGATACTAAGGTTAAATGGGCCTGGCTCTGTGGCTTCCCACCAAGTCTTGAAACTCTCTGAGCCTCAGTTTCTTCCTGTATACATTAGGAACAGTACTACAGGGTATTCATAATCCAGGAACAAGGAAATATGTAACGTCATCAAGAGAAAAAGCAAACTGGACACATTGACTCATACCTGTAATTCCAGCACTTTGGGAGGCCAGTAGGATCACTTGAGACCAGGAGTTCAAGACCAGCCTGGGCAACATAGGAAGACCCCATGTCTACAAAAAGATGAAATATTAGCCAGGTGTGATGGCACAGGCCTGTAGTCCCAGCTGCCTGGGAGGCCGAAGGGGGAGGATTGCTTGAACCTAGGAGTTCAAGGCTGTGGTGAGCCATGATTACACCACTGCACTCCAATCTGGGCAATAGAGTAAGACCCTTTTCCTCCCTCCTTTCCTCCCTCCCCTCCCCCCTCCCTTCCTTCCTTCCCTCCTCCCTCCCTCCCTCCTGTAAAAACCAAAAAAATCATCCATTTTTCCAGTCTTTATGGCCTTTTGGGAACAGCCACTTCATGAGGATGGAATGTGGGTTTATTGAAGTAATACCCATAAAGGGTTAATTGTGGTATCTCATAAGGACTTAACCAATGATAGTGGTGTACGGGGCACTGTCATCAAGGCTGTCATCTTCATTGTCACTATCGTTTCATTAAGAAATATTGGAGGAGGTTGAGGGGACAGGCTGCAGGTGGAATCCCTCCCCTGCTAAAGCTTTCTGACTCTACCCTGACCTAAATGTAAAAGGCCCATGTGTCCCCTGCAGGCCTACCTGCCAGCCAGGTGTTCTCAGCATCTCTCTTCTGGCCTAGGAAGGCAGCTCCACGTCCCGAGCTGTAGCCTGGGACTGCAAAGCTCTCCACTCCCCATCTCCTGGGATAGTTTTTTCCACCCCCCCCCCCCCGCCATGGTGTGTGTCGGCAGTTCTGTGTGTGGCC